>NC_084642.1:38788695-38963695 GCF_019802595.1 Syngnathoides biaculeatus
CTGTCACCTAGGTTTGGTGACCAGATAGGGGCGGCATTGTTGAGCAGGGGCCGTCCGATGGCTTTGTAACTGGGGGCTTGCACCCCTTTGTTGGCACCCCAGGAGGCGCCACCGAGTGCTTTCAGGGTGTTGACTTGGGCGTGCAGCCGTGAGTTGATGTCCTTCACGTGTGCGGGGAACGTAAAACGGGTGTCGAAAGTCACACCAAGCAGCTTTGGCTGGTTCACTGTTGGAATTGCATTGCCGGAGATTTGAATTCCAAGGTCGAGGTTGAATTCGGTGGTCCAGTTGGTGAAGAGGGTTGCAGTTGATTTTGGCGCCGACAGTTGAAGGTTACGTTCCATGAAGAACTGTACAAGGAGAGGCAAATAGGCGCTCAGGGCGACGACGAGGTCGGCTACGATCGGGCCGGTGCAAGCACCGTCGTGTGGTCGGCGTACGAGACGACACAAATGCTGGGTGGACAGTTGTCCGAAGGTCAAGGATAGGGATGGACGTTGCCTGACATAATTAGCAGGATCCGGAGCAGGCCAGCCGGGCAAGGCCGCTCCGCCGGCCAAAAAACAATGGCCGCATGATTGTCGACGTCGACGCAGCGTAACTGCGCCGGAAAGGGTTGACCAGTCTTTGACCACCCAGAGGCGGTGTGGATTTGCTGCTGACAAGCACATTCATAGTGAAATCCTCGTTCAATATAGTAAGTACAAGTGGCAGTACGAAAAGAAACTTTCACAGATCGGTTTAAAAAAAAAAAAAAAAAGAATTTAAGACAGTTTTCCAAAAACAATACTGTTGCTGTTTTTCATACCTCTGCAATCATGAAAAATAAGGCTCACCCTTATTTTTTATTTTATTCTTTGCTTTTAAAGCAGAATTATTAAAATTATTTGTACCAATGTTATAACTTCCTTTCCTGGTTCTCTATTAAATTGACTCTCTTTACTCTCTGATATGGATCGCCCCTGGGTCTGAAATAAGGAATAAAGAGCTGCAAGTCAAGCTTGGAATGGAACCAGGAGGCACTTTATCTGTACACCGTAGCTCTTGATGTAAATGCTCAGTGAAGTCAATGTTCATGCAATGCATAAATAGAGTATGACAGCTCCCAACGGAGCTCGTGTATAACTGACCTCTTGTTTCTAAATGTTTTTTTTCTCAAGCATTTTGTTTTTTTAAATAAATGTATGAAAACACATCTGACTACAATGGTGTAAAGACAATGGGCCTCCATCTTGCTAAATGGGGTGACATTCAAGTCAATATGCGCATGTCACATGGGTGTGCTGATTAAATGGAGTGCACATCATGTATACGCCCATTCAGAATAGATGGCGTCACACAGTTGACCTGAGATGATCAATAAGATTGATTTCAATTGGAATTGCAAAAAAGTCTCTGTAAACCCAGCTTCTGTGTCATTACTTTGCTTAAGATAGGTCTTTTAGACGTCAACATTTATATTTACATTTGGTGAATAATGTGTGTCCTTGTGTGTTAATTGGGGACTAACACACACAACAGCCCAATGCCACTGATGTTTTGAACAACACAGACGCAGTGGAGAGAGCTGTTTAGCTCCCTAACTCGTTAGTTCACAGAGAATTCGTGAGCAACACAACAAAATGAACTTTCCCTTGAGTCCCCTAGTCTGAATCTAGGCGTTACACATGGAGCAAGGCTGTAGAGTCTGCCGGCGTTCCATGAAACCACAAGCGGCTATTGACATAGCCACCCAACTCTGTCGGCTCACTGTGTGACCCGCACGCCAGCTGACCACAACAATGACCATTTATCGAGTCTAGAAAAACTACCATGTCTATCAAAAGCTAAGTCGATATTGTAATTACCGTGACATGCCTACATCTCGTCGCAACAATGTTCAATGTAGTGTGAAATACCAATGTAATTTTTACAGGAAGAAAAAATTGCATGCTGGAATCAAAATCATAACAATACAATTATTCAGTGTCCTGATACATCTTTGAAATCCGAAATTGGTCCAATGTCAGCCAAAAAAATAAACGAGTACTCGGATCAGACTAGATGATCTTATACAACCATTTCATTCAATAGTCCACACATCCAGCTGCACCCAAACGGCATGCAGAGCCCAGGTGATCATAACGCGTTGCAAAGGTGCTGACATAGTAGCAAGGAGTTTGAGTGAATGTTTGTTTAAAGGAATTTATTGACACTCGAGTTTAAGTTCACTGTAAAACTTGACTGGAAAAAAATACACCTATTGAATATTCAAAAACATCTGAATCAGCTTTATTGGCCAAGCCTGTAACAACACACAATGACTTTGTCTTCGCTAGTTGGTGCCACCCTAGTACAACATACATGTTGAGTACCAACAACAGAATAAATTGACGAAGAGGAATGAAGGACAATAGACAAGTCAACTGAACGGAAATTATTTTCCCATAAGAACTCACATTTGTGCAGGGATGCAGTCTCCTAGCATGCCCAAAAGAGCGATAGTCCAGTGCAATGGCAATTGTTTAAGGATGTGATGCAGTGATGAGTTGCGCAATAGTCTGTCTCCTATCATATTAATATTGATTGGGCAGCAGCATATGACAACTCAAGGCAGAAAACTGGGAGCATGTTGCACTGGAATTGGAGGTTATCTGTTCAAGAATTTAATTTAATTCTTAAACGAAACTGTTGGAATGTGTAATACTTTTGATATGCATTGATCGGTGGCGCCTACCCGATGGAAGGAGTTGGAAAAGCTGGTGACCAGGATGTGGATGATCCGATAGGATCTTGCCCGCTCTTATCCTAGTTCAAGTGCCGTGCAAGTCCTCAAGGGTGGGTAGAGTGGTGCTGACAATCCATTCAGCAGTTTTGATTGTCCGTTGCAGTCGCGGTTTGTCGTTTTTTGTGGCAGCCCTGAAGCAGACTGTGATGGAGGTACACAGTACTGATTCAACGATCGCGGTGTTGAAATGTCTCAGTAGGACTTGTGGCAGGCCATGCTTCCTCAGAAGCTGCAAGAAAAACACCTTTTTCTTGACCTTTTTGAACATGAAGTTGATGTTTGTCTCCCACTTGAGGTCCTGTGAGACTGTAATTCACTAGAACTTCAAGGTCTTGACTGTTGACACAAGACAGTTTGACAACATGAGAGGTAGATGTGGTGAAGGATGCCTCCTGAAGTCCACAATCATTTCTGTCTGTCTGTAGTCTGTTCCGCTCGTGGTTGTGTTGGCCACACCAAAGCACTAGCCTCTCCACCTCCTGTCGATGAGCAGACATGTTGCCGTCTTTGATGAGCCTGATGACAGTTGTGCCATCTGCAAACTTCAGGAGTTTGACAGCCCTTTGCCTCGAGGTGCAGTCATTTGTGTAGAGCGAGAAGAGAAGAGTAGTTGGGAGAACAAATAACCTTGGCGTCGCACGGTGCTGATTGTGTGTGTGTGGATGAGGTAGTGTCCCCCAGCCTCACCTGCTGTATCTTGCCTGTCAGGAAGTTGTAGATCCACTGGCAGATGGCGGAGGAAACGCTGAGCTGGAGAAGCTTGGAGGATAGGAGTTGGAGGATGATGGCGTTGAACACAGCACTGAAGTCCACTAACAAGATCCTTGCATAGGTCCGCTCACTGTCAAGGATGACGTGCAGACGCATATTGACTGCATAAACACAAAACCTGTTAGCTCAGTAGGCAAACTACAGTGGGTCCAGCTGGGCACCTGTGACCCTCTTGAGGTGGTCCAGAATGAGGCATTCAAGGGACTACGTGACCACAGAAGGCAAGGTAACAGGTCTGTAGTCATTTAAACCCGAGATTGCCGGTTTGCCAGGATGATGGTGGAGCGTTTGAAGCAGGTTGGTACTTCACACAATTATAGAGACAGGTTGACGATCTTTCTAAAGCCTGAAGAAAATTAGTCCGTGCGGTAGGCAGTATGGGGGCAATGTCTGGGCCTGCCGCTTTGTTGATCTTTTGTTGTTTGATGATCCATATCACGTCCTGTTCATGGATGGTCAACAAAGAATCCGTAAATGTTAAAGTGGTCGGTGGTGCGACTTGGTGAGTGTGTGGAGTCAAGGTGTCCTTTTTCCAATTTGCAGTAACAGCTGTTCAGGTCGTTGGCCAGCCCGCTATAATTGTCTAATGGGGGGGGGACTGTCACCTATAATTAGTTAGCAATTGCAATCAGTGCCAGACCAATTTGGAGTTGTTAGCACCTAATTTCTCATTAATTTAATAATTATCATTATTTTAAATCATACAGTGAAGAAAATTAACATTTTAAAACCATGCTATATTGCAAGTCCTCCCACTAAGAATTCATGGAGTGGTCTGAAATGTTCATCGTAGGTGCATGTCCACTGTGAGAGAGTTAATCTAAAAAGAAAAATCCAGAAATCACAATGTATGATTTTTTTCTTTTTAAAGATTTACTTGTGTGATACAGCTGCAAATAAGTATTTGAACACCTGTCTATCGGCTAGAATTCTGACCCTCAAAGACCTGTTAGTCCACCTTTGAAAGTCCACCTCCACTCCATGTATTATCCTGAATCAGATGCACCTGTGTGAGGTCGTTAGCTGCATGAAGACACGTGTCCACCCCATACAATCAGAAAGACTCAAACTTGTAACATGGCCAAGACCAAAGACCTGTCCAAAGACACCAGAGAAAATTGTACAACTCCACACGGCTGGAAAGGGCTACGGAGAAATTGCCAAGCAGCTTGGTGAAAAAGGATCCACTGTTGGAGCAATCATTAGAAAATCGAAGAAGCTAAACATGACGGTCAATCTCAATCGGAGTGGAGCCCCATGCAAGATATCACTTCGTGAGGTCTCAATGATCCTTAGAAAGGTGAGGAATCAGCCCAGGACTACACCACAGGACATGAATAAATTAGCTTTGCTTTACTTATTATTGATTGAGATTATTTGAGATTTGTTTAAATTTATGGAGGTTTCCCTTTCTTTAGGGAGCTGGAATTTAAATTTCACTTTGTATGTCTAAGGTTTAATTCCCTTTGTTATGAAGTATTTAATGTTTAGGCATTAAACCGATTGTTGAAAAAAAGATATATTCCACAGGCTTTCTTGTACAAGTGCAAGATGAATCTATACATTTTTTTACTTTGTATTATTGAGAAATAAAAATTAGTGATGTACTCTGTGATTGTCTGGCACCCGGTCCAAGGTGTAGTGCTACGTTGTCAATGCAGGTAAAGCAAGAAACTGGTATTTTTTTATTCAGTCAAATAAGTGTGTCTTGTGTAATTTGAGGAGGAGATTCTATCATTGTAGGCAACAAACATTTGCAACACTCCGCAACTGCAACACTCACCTTTGGCAGCCCCTTCTCAGACATGGCATTGAGCCACTGGATGACATTATCAGTGTGTCTGAAATGCAGCCCTGTCGCCTGAGAGAGAGGAAGGGTTGGCATGTTAAACTCAGTTAATTAGTTGTTAAATGTGTCAATATCTTGGACCATAATATCTAACAATACTGTTTGCTTTAATCTTAAATCAGCCCCCAAGGGTCCTGGGGTCATCTGGCAGTGGCCCTTTAATCATACCAAAAACTACAACAAAAACCCATAGAGAGGCTGCTTTCACCCATTATGGCCCATACCTCTACATCAACCAACCAGAGGACACCAAGAACATGCTTTTTAAAGAAGGCTCAAGACTCACCTGTTTAGTTTAGATTTTAACTGATGTCATTATTTTACTCATTTCAGTTATTAATTAATTTCATCATGACTTATTTTACGAATCTATCTATTTACAGGGTTCCTTCGCTACTTTGCGCTTCACATTTTGCGGCTTCAGTGCAGTTCAGTTTTTGTTGCACCCCAAAAAATTAAAAAAAAAAATCATAAAAAAATTAACTTGGAAACATACAGCCATATTGGCATATTGCCGGAAGAAGCATTGATACAAGGCACGTGATTGGTGCCCAGCGCGACATCGACAAATGAGAGCAGGTGGGGATTTATCTCGTGAGCTGATTGGTTCCACATCATCAAAGCCTCACCGAGCAACTTCTGTTCCACTGTTTCCTTTGTCCTTCCTTTCTGCCATTTTCTATGCTGTTGACTGTCTGCGCAATAACCTCTTGTGTTCAAAATGCCGCCTAAGCGCTGTTCTGATGCGAAAGCTTCCTCCGAAGTGCCCAAGAGGAAGAGGAAGAAATGACGATCTGTGAAATAGTAAAACTTTTGAATATGATCAAAGACCGGCAGAAGGTACACTTCTGTGGCAGAAAGGAGCTACTTTGTAACTATTTGAAGGGCTCAATCTCAACAAATGGCATTGACCTATGGGGTCCCTCAAGGGTCAGTTCTTGGACCTCTCTTGTTCAGCCTGTATATGCTAACCTTGAATCATTCTTCAAAACTTTAATTTTAACTATCATAGCTATGCAGCTGACACGCCATTATATTTAGCAGTGTCTCTAGATGACTACAATTCAATTGAGGTATGGGCCCACTGTCTAAAGCAGCATTTAGCTATTATGCTGCACACAAATGGAATAAGATGCCAACAGAGTTGAGGTCAACCCCAAGTGTGAAAATTTTTAAATCCAGCTTTTTTTTAGAGAATTCCCACTTTTTAATCATATTTCTTGCACTGTATGCAGTTTTAATTGAATATATAATATATAGATATGTGTGTATATATATATGGTTGTCATTTTACTTTCTATCCAGTTTTAAAATGTTTCGTCTACTTTTAATCATGTCAAGCATAATTACTTACCTTGTGTATGAAATGCGCTATGCAAATGAGTTTGCTTTGCTTTGCACTACAGTGAAGAAAATAAGTATTTAAAGGGCTACTGTCATGAAATGGATGATTTTTAGTATATTATTAATGAAAAAACGTGAGACAATATGGGCCCATGCGTTTTTTTCCACCACAAAACGTGATTTTGACGTAGACAGCTTTTTGTAACCCCCGCCATGAAAATCCTCTCGAGGGATTTGTTTTTGAGAAGAAGCAGGAAGTGACGCAAAGGACAATGGCTCCCCCAAGTGGACTCGTTTGTTTCGATTAGTTTTACCTCCAGGAAGGGAGCTGGTTATTCCTTCGTGTTAGCCAAAATGCCGACTCATTGCATTGCTGGACTTTGCTTCATTCCTTCATAAGTTTGCAAGAGACCTGGTTCGTTGTGAAAAATGGATTGCACAGGAGCAGAGGATGAGAGCTTCGTGGGTTCCAAATAACACGTAGGTGTGTGTACAGCTACTAAAAAAATAATAGTTTGGGGCAGACCACGTAATCGGTCTCTCATAACGTAAAAAAAGAATTATGTACAAAATATGTCGATGTGCGCGTCGGATGGCGTCGGGCTGCTGCGCGGACATCAGCGAATCTGAATGACCCACCCAAGAATGCCTCATTCAGCCACGTGTGCGCAGTAAAGCACCCCGGCCCGACGGTGTTCATCGAGTACTGCGGCGGCTATGAACATCCCCCTCAAATCAGCACAGCTCGGCTCCATTATATGCCACCACGGCGCCGAAAATCAGCCACACCGGCCGAGGCGCCGCGTTCGGCAGTCATGGCTTCTGCGAAGGCTGCGCGTCGGGCTTTGCAGACGGGTGTGACTCTGAAGAACCCAGCCAAGAATGCCTCACTCAGCTGCGCGCGCGCAGTAAAGCGCCCCAGCTCGACTGTGTTGTTCTTCGCGGACTGTGGCGTCAATGAACAACTCCCTAAAGCAGCACCGCTCGGCTCTGTCATAAGCCACACCGGCCGGCTACGATGAGCCGCAATAGCTCATCTCCGCCGCGAAAGTGGATCGGACGGGGATGGGGTTTGGCCATGATCGCATATTATCTGAATATGGCTCGAAACAATAGTGGAATATTGCTCCGAGGGCTCGAAACAATAGGGTAATATTGCCCCGGTAACTTCACTCGGTTGTCTGGTGTTCTCCTTTTCGAAAAGAGCTTCCATGTCAGAAGCGACGCTTTTTGTCACCCATTGTTAGGGTGCACCGAGTGTTTTTATTGGCTACGTCACAGACCGAGGATGCAGCCAATATGGCGACCACTTGGATATTGTAGAATGACACTTCGCTCTCCGCTCACATTTATTTTTTTGTATGGACATTGAAGTGAATAAAGTTATATGTATTTTTAGTTTATACGGATGACACTTGGGCTTTAAACACCCTGCTATATTGCAAATTCTCTCACTTACAAATCATGGAGGGATCTGAAATTTTCATCAGAGGTGCATGTCCACTGTGAGAGAGATGATCAAAAAAAGAAAAATCCAGAAATCACAATGTATGATTTTTTTTTAACAATTTAGTTGTGTGATACTGCTGCAAATATGTATTTCAACACCTGAGAAAACCAATGTTAATATTTGGTACAGTAGCCTTTGTTTGCAATTACAAAGGTCAAACATTTCCTGTAGTTGTTCACCAGGTTTGCACACACTGCAGGAGGGATTTTGGCCCACTCATCCACACAGAGCTTCTCTAGATCAGACAGGTTTCTCGGCTGTTGCTGAGAAACACTGAGTTGCGGTTCCCTTCATAGATTTTCTGTTGGCTTTAGGTCTGGAGACTGGCTAGGCCACGCCAGAACCTTGATGTGCTTCTTATGGAGCCACTCACAGGTTTTCCTGGCTGTGTCCTTCGGGTCATTGTGATGTTGAAAAACCCAGCCACAACCCATCTTCCAAACTCTGACTGAGGGAAAGATGTTATTCCCCAACCTCTCAATACATGGCTGCAGTCACCCTCTCCTTAATACAGTGCAGTCGTCCTGTCCCATGTGCAGAAAAACACCTCCAAAGCATGATGCTACCACCCCCATGCTTCACAATAGGGATGGTGTTCTTGGGATGGAACTCATCATTTGTCTTCCTCCAAACACGGTTAGTGGAATTATGACCAAAAAGTTCCATTTTGGTCTCATCTGACCAAAAACCTTTCTCCCGTGAATCCTCTGTATCGTCAAAATGGTCATTGGAAAACTTAAGACGGGCCTTGACATGTGCTGGTATAAGCAGGGAACCATTCCATGCCATGCATAATGTCAAACTATGACGTCTTAGTGTATTACCAACAGTCACCTTGGAAACAGTGGTCCTAGCTGTTTTCAGGTCATTGACCAAGTCCTGTCGTGTAATGTAATGATTGCTCCAACAGCGGACCTTTTTTCACCAAGCTGCTTGGCAATTTCTCCTTTGCCCTTTATAACTGTGTGGAGTTGTACAATATTGTCCCGGTGTCTTTGGACAGCTCTTGGGTCTTGGCCATGTTACAAGTTTGAGTCTTTCTGATTGTATGGGGTGGACACGTGTCTTCATGCAGCTAACGACCTGACACAGGTGCATCTGATTCAGGATAATACATGGAGTGGAGGTGGACTTTTAAAGGCGGACTAACAGGTCTTTGAGGGTCAGAATTCTAGCCGATAGACAGGTGTTCAAATACTTATTTGCAGCTGTATCACACAAGTAAATCTTTAAAAAGAAAAAAAAAATCATAGATTGTGATTTCTGGATTTTTCTTTTTAGATTAACTCTCTCACAGTGGACATGCACCTACGATGAACATTTCAGACCACTCCATGAATTCTTAGTGGGAGAACTTGCAATATAGAAGGGTGTTCAAATACTTAATTTCTTCACTGTAGGTTGCTCACATAATCCGGCGTCAACTTCACTAATATGTTTTTGGTTCATGTTGATCATTTACTAATTTGTGTGGCGTATATTTCCAATTAATAGGTATGGTCAAGTTAAATGTTTTTTTCTACTGTGAATAAGTGATATTCCTGTCGTGTCGCAGCTGCTGAAAGTAACTTATGTGTTATTTTTTTCCAAAAGTTACTTTTTAAATCAAGTAATCAGTAGAGTAACTCTGTTAATTTGTTACTTTTTCAAGGTAACTGTGTGAACACAGGTCGTCACCTTGTAACGAGTCTGCTCGCGGTCGTAGATCTTCTTAAGTGAGACAGTGCGTGGAGCAAAAAAGTTGCCGAGTTTGGCTAGATATACTCCATTACGCAGGCCCTCCTCCAGTTCAGTTGTAGGTGGTAACTCTTCATCCAAACATGCTTCCATCCATCTGCAAGGAGAGCAACATTGTCCATTTCAGTTTCAAGTCTTACAGAAACTGATTTTTAGTTTCATATAAGTAACGAGCTTTTCTGTCAAATTCTAAAATACCATATTTAGGCAGGAAAAAGTGTTACATCAGAACAGCAAATTCTATTTAAGACACACAACATCCATCAACCTTCTCTTTGGTCTTCCTTTCGCTCTTTTGCCCAGCAGCTCCATCCTCAGCATCCTCTCCTGCCTCTGGACATGTCCAAACCTTCGAAGTCTCTTCTCTCAAACCTTGTCTCGAAAACATCCAACTTTGGACGTCCCTTTAATGAGCTCATTTCTCATCCTATCCAACCTGCTCACTCCTAGCGAGAACCTCAACATCTTTATTTCTTCCACCTTAAGTTCTGCTTCCTGTTGTCTCTTCAGTGCCACCGTCTCTAACCCGTACGTCATGGCTGGCCTCACCACTGTTTTATGATCTTTGCCCTTCATCCTAGCAGAGACTCTTCTGTCACATAACACGCCAGACACCAGCTGTTCCAACCTGTTTGGACCCGTTTCTTCACTTCCTTACCACACTCACCATTGCTCTGGATTGTTGACCCCAGGTATTTGAAGTCCTCCACCCTTGCTGTCTCTTCTCCTTGGAGCCTTACTCTTCCCCCTCCAGCCCTCTCATTCCTGCACATACATTGTTTTGCTTCAGCTTATCTTCATTCCGCTCCTTTCCAGTGCATGGCTCCATCTTTCTAATTGTTCCTCCACATGCCCCACAAACAACATTTTTAGAGGGCCCTAATGACTCCCCTACACTGCCACTATGTGAGATAATATAAGCTTCTTCTGCTACAAATATAAAATTTAAATTGTTCCTTACTAAATCGTGGACGCAATCTTATGCTACCTTGCATACGTGCTAAAACACATGGTAGCATGCATGCTAACAATGTAATTAGTGTGTTCAAGTGTACTTCACTGGTCTAGCCACACAACAACATTTACAGATGATGAACTTGTGCACTTAAGGTGCGCTCTCCATTTTGGAGAAAATGTAGGACTTAAGTGCGGCTTATGGTCGCAGAAATATGATGCAGATCAAACAGGTATTTTAATACTCCACCCATTATTTGCAGATTTTCATTATATGGAGAACCGGGGGGGACAGGACATAACCACTGCGAATAATGAGGGAACACTGTACATCTAACACTTAACCATTTTCACCACTAGAGTTATGCATAGTATGTTCCTCTCCAGTGTGGTCATACTCCTAAAATATTTGCATCATACATTCTAAAGTAATTTAAGATACTTTGACTTCATAATGGTCACACACCTAGACACCCACAAGTTGCTCTGCACAGGGCAGTACTGTGTCCGCTAAAACAACTCCTCTCCAGGGATTTTGGACTACAGGGTCTCCACACAAGGTTTCTATTGAAGTTGGGGTGGTTATCCTGTAGTGTAAGGGCTGGGCTTGCCAGACAGGAACAAACTTCCCTTTCACCATGAAATGGAGCAGTGAAAGGCCCCATGAAGATTAATGTCCCCTTTATCAGGCAGCACATCCTTTACACACACACACGCACACACCCACACGCACGCACGCTCACACACACGCACCAATAAATCTGAGAGACATCAGGTATAATAGTTTTTTTTTTTTTTTTTAAGAGTTGACTAGTTTGAACAACTGGAAAGCAGCCAAAATTTATTTGACGCTTTCATTAGTCAGTCAACAAGTCTCAACAAATATACAGTAAATGATAGGACACAAAACACAGTACCTTAAAGTTTTAAAGAACTGGAAAAATAATTGTTTGGATAATATTTCATCAAGAATTGAGTTTTTGGGGTACAATGTTTTTGTTAAATTTCTCTTCTGTTTGTAATGACTTAGCATGTCACTGGTTTTGACAGTCAAAATCCACAAACAATAAAAAATACACACAACACTTGTCATGGTATGTAAAAATGAGACTTTCGCAGTCCGGCAGAGCATTGGAACGAATCGAAGGGTATTCGGCGTTGTCAGGTTTCTTAACTTAGGAGCACTATCGTCAATTTATAAACGTTTACACGAATCTAAAGAAGAGTAGAAGAGTCAAAATGCTCTACTTTAATGCAAACCAGCTGCACAAAAATAGTTACATATAGGTTACCATATATTATAAAGCAATAATCATCTCAGGTCAAACTCATAGGAAGAAGCGTGTGAGTGCCCACTGTATCTCCACGAACAGATCAGTCCTCCCTCAGCCCACTGCTGTAGAAATACAGCACATCCTCTGTTCTTGACAATTTAAATCTAGCATGACACTTAGAGGGATGTTGGTGAATTCACTTCCACACTTCTTTGCATGATAGTGTCAAACATATACAGTGCTTGAAAATTAATTTATATCCAGGGTTATTTTTGATTAGAAAAACCTAGGTAGGAGCCATGTTAACTGGCAAGTCAAGCAGAATTATTGTGTTCATTTGTTTAATGGAGGAGGCCTCAAAATGAGCTCAGCTACACCATTGGTTTAGAGAGCATTGTAGCCTATAAACAAACAATGAAATGACTCTTCGTTATGTGAACTGACATCATATCAACCAACACATTTCACACAAAAAAGGTTTAGACATTACTAACAAAGTAGCACGTTTCTTTTGATTGTTGTTAATGTTTAATTTTGAACAACTTCCAATATAATCAGTATCCGAGTTACAACTACCCGTACTTACGACCACATCCAGCCAATGCCTATCAGGTATGATTTTACTGGCAGTGCAGTGCGCAAGATAGTTGTGGCAGTCTGGCATCATGGATAACAGTTATTGCAGCGCAGCATCCCAGCATCTAAGCATCTCACACTCACAGCACTACACTACACTACCACTACACTGAGTGACTAAAAAGAAAGCAGTGAAAGAAGCAGCGGTAAGTCAACAATCACAAAACAATGTGATCGATTTCAGAGGTGGAAAAGTTGTTATTCACATGGTTTGAAGACAGTAAGCAAAGAAAGATGAAGGGGATGTTGCAAGCACTCCAAACTAAGGCTTATTTCACATGTTGAACAAATGTCCAGGTGAAGAATATACGCTTCAAATGAGCTCATAAGGAGTGCTGGATGGTTTCGTCGCTTTCAATAGCGTTACAAGGTTCACCACGTTATTGAAAGGGGAGGCTGCTAGCAGTGATGTGCCTGCAGCTAAAGCTTTTGTTGAAGAATGTGATGAACTCCAATTTACGACTGTTTTGTCGGAACCGGTCTAAGTCGTCACTTGGTTACCGATTGTATAGTGAAAATCCCACAAGCATACCATATCATACCAACCATTAAAAAGAATGAATTGTGGTTTTATCATTCCAAAAATAATTAAATAGAGCCAAATGGTCCATTTCATGGATTGCTGCAACAGTGGAATCCGTGCACTAAGTGGCCTGTTACTGCAGCAGCCTTTGACGATAAACACAACTGATAACTGAACTTAAGACTTTGAGGAGTTATACCAAACACAAAATTTATCCAAGACTGCAACATAATTGACGTCTCCATGAAATATATATGAAAAGCTCAGAGAGAAATGACATTCAGATTACATTCTTTATCAGTGTGGACATTAATTCCATGAGAATTAGTCCCAAACAGAAATCTCTGGAGGTGGAAGAGAAAAACAGGACAATAAATCCGGCCAAAATTATTATATTGCAACAAGCCATGTACCTTAAAGCCCAAGTGTCATCCCTATAAACATTCTAAAATAGATATTGAAATGAAAAATATATAACATTATTCACTTCAAGCCTTTACGGAAACATAAATATGAGTGGAGAGCGCGTCATCCATGCGCAAAGTTGCGGAAGTGTCATTCGACATCCAAGTGGTCACCACATTGGCTACATCTACTGCCCATGACATCACCCCGGACATTCGCCATTAAAAACACGCTGTGGCCCCTACTATGGGACACGCCCATTCAGACAAGGAAGCTCTTTTCGAAAAAGAGAACATCTCACAACCGAGTGAAGTGACCGAGGCAATATCACCCTATGGTTTTGAGCCATATTTAGATGATATGCGGATCACTTCTAACTAACAGCAGACTCCCAGACACCATGTATGAGCCAGCAAGGCCGAAGCTGTGCTCCTCCGCGAGGCACGGCTTCGGCGGCGGCTCGTCGCCCACCTACTATGGGACACAGAACCTCGGCCGAAGCCGGGATCGGCGGGCACGGGGCCGACGGGCACATCAACACATTTACCACCTCTGACTTACCTATTGTGTTCTGTTCTGAAAGGATTACGTCCTCCCCCACCCCCTGAACAATTGTTTTTTTTTTAGTAGCTCGATACACACCGACCTGTCATTTGGAACCCACGAAGCTCTTGTCCTTTGCACCCATGCAATCCATTTTTCACGACAAACTAGGTCTCTTTGAAACTTATGAATGGTAAATCCATCCTCCCGAGTGTTCTAGCAATATCCAGCAATGCAACGAGCCAGCATTTTGTCTAACACTAAGGAACAAAAAGCTACCTTCACGCAGGTAAAACTAATAGAAACAGACGAGTCCGCTTGAGTGGGCTACTGCCCTGTACACCAATTCCTATTTCTTCTCGAAAAAAAATCCCTCGAGAGGATTTTCATGGTGGGAGTTACAAAAAGCCATGCACGTCAAAATCATGTTTTGTGGTGAAAAAAAGCATGGGTCCATACTGGCTGCTGTTTTTTTCATATATTAATATTCATATTAAAAATCACGTATTTCATGACACTGGCCCTTTAAACAACTGTGTACTTTATAGAGTGTATGGTGAAGAGTTAGATCATTGAGGCACAAATCAATGGCACGGATTTTGATCCTCATCCTATAGCAGTCGTTGTTGAACTGCTGGCACTAAGTACTGCTTCAAAAAATATTCTTTCCTCTCCAAGCACCACCAAAATGATGAAAATTCCAATACAGTCAAGTTCTCATGAAACACGAGCCAGGTCAAAAACAATTTAAATATCCACCCATCAATTTTCTTAGCCGCTTAGCCTCACAAGTATTGCGAAAGTGCTGGAGCCTATCCCAGCTGTCAACGGACAGGAGGCAGAGTACACCCTGAACTGGTTGCCAGCCAATCGCAGGTCACGTAGAGACAAACAGACAAAATCACAATCACACATAGGTGCAAGTGTCCAATTATTGTTGCATGTTTTTGTGATGTGGGAGGAAAGTGGAGTGACCAGAGAAAACTCACACAGGCACGGGAGAACATGCAAACTCCACACAGAGATGGCCGGGATTGAACCTGAGTACTTAGAACCGTATTCTAACGCTTTCCATCTGCACCACTGTGCCCTATTTAAATATTTTAAAATAAATTGCTCTTAAGGATTAACTGCATCTGCATAAACTTTAAAGCTCGAATAATCTTTAAAGATAAATACAACTGAACTAAACAGTAATCCCTCGTTTTTCGTGGTTAATAGGGACCAGAACCCCCTGCGAAATGTGGAAAAAACGCAAAGTAGGATTGACCCCAACAAACATCCGCCCCCCCACCCCCTACCACCGTCGACCTCCCGCAAAATAACCCGGGAATTTTCATGTATGTGTATCTGGGCACCAGAATGATTAAAATATGTAAACAGTATTTATGCCCACACACATACACACACACACACACAGACCAAAAAAAACCTCCCCATCTCCAAGCTACATTGGGAGCACATCCAGCAGAAGTGTCCAAGTGATGACTGATAACTACAGAGTAATAAAATAGTTTTGTAATTTTTATTCATATTATAAAATTTATGATAGTCTATATTATGTTATATATTTAAAGTTTTATTTTTATAGATTTAACTAAATACCTCTTTTTGTCTCAAATATGCTAAGTACAAATACTGTTAACATATTTTAATGGTTCTAGTACCCACATAAACATACATCCCCCACTACTTTGCGATTTTTCCACTTTTCGCAGGTGGTTCTGGTCCCAATTGACAGCGAAAAACAATTGTGAAGGAGCAACAGTTCATTCCTTTAGCTCATAAGTTCTTGTGCTCACACACCTTGCTATACACCTGCAAGAGGCATTCCTTTCATTCCAAAAGTGGTCAACCACAAACTGGCTGACAAGTTACAGGTGTAACACCAACATGAGCAGATTGTTCAAATTAATCCACTGAGATTTCATATTTTTGAAGATTTCTCTCTCTGTATGGCTTTGACGGTGATAAACGAATATTAACTGGGGGGAAAAAACTAATACAGAATAAGAATCTAGATTTTAAATTCCCTTGCTACTTCGCACTTCACTTTTTGTGCCCTAAAGCTTCACGTGCCCCCCCCAAAACAAAAAAAAAAATTGAAAAATACAGCCATATTGGCATATTGCGGGAAGACACATTGATGCAAGACACGTGATTGGTCCCTGGCGCAACATCAATACTAGCATATGTGGATTTATCTCGTGAGCTGATTGGCTGCGCATCATCAAAGTCTCACCCAGCAATTTTCTTCCCAGCCTCTCCTTTGTGCTTCCTTTCTGCCATTTTCCATTCTGTTAACTGTCTGCGTGTTAACATTTCATTATCTCAATGCGGCCGAAGCGCTGTGGTGATGCAAAAGCTTCCTCCGAAGCGCTCAAGAGGAAGAGGAAGATGGTGACCATTACCAAAAAACTAAAACTTCTGGATATGATCAAAGACAGCAGAAGTTACACTTTTGTGGCTTGCCATTATGCATTATTCATAATGCCGCCGACGCGCTGTGCTGATGCTAAAACCAAACATGCTTCGACACAATCTCCCCCACCCCAAGGAGAGCAATATGCCCCCCCACTTGAAGGGCCCACTATGCAGTCAGTCCCCGCCGGGCCTGAGGATAGGGCGGCATCTCTTCTTTGTTAAAAAAGAGGGTGGACGGGTGTTTGACAAGGGAACAATAACGGGGAGGAACCCAGGAAGGAGCCACAGGACATGAGCGGGAAGCCCTACCATAAAGTGAGCAAAGTTACGATAGTGTGTGTGCACTTATATATATATATATATATATATATATATATCTCAAACAAAGCATTGTTCAAAGCTAAGGCTGTTGAGATGAAACAATGTCTAGCACGACGCCCAGAGTTTTGTCCGATACCATTAAACATTTAGAAGGTGATAACAAACGAAGGTACGTGGAAAAATGAGAAACACTTGGCATAGAGGACCCATATTTAATGCCGAGGTCGATGTTTTTGCCACTAAGAAATTGGACTTAATTTGCTTCCGCTTGTCTGGGACAACTGGATATATACATGTATCTGGTAAGTAAGTCATCGAGATTTACACGGAAAACTTTGAAACCGTATGAAAGTCTGGACACTTCGTTGCTGGATCTGTTCTCAATCAATAATAAAATCCCACATAGTGATGAACCCTCTCAGATTTTTTCAATACAAATACCAATATTTAAATAAATGACCCTTGGTTTTACACAGGTAAGGCCGAGAATCAGGTGGTGGAAGTTGAGAAAGGAAGAATGTTGAGTGACCTTCCGGAAAGAGGTGAGAGGGGCTCTAGATGGACAGGAATAGCTCTCAGAAGACTGGAATACTACTGCCAAGGTATTCAGAGAGGCAGGCAGGAGAGTACTTGGAGTGTCTTCTGGTAGGAAAGGGGAGAAGGAGACTTAGTGGTGGAGCCCCAAAATACAAGAAGTCATCCAAGGAAAGAGATTAGTGAAGAAGAAGTGGGACACGGAGAGGACTGAGGAGAGGCGTGAGGAATATATTGAAATGTGTCGCAGGGCAAAGATAGAGGTGGCGAAGGCTAAACAAGAAGCATATGACGACATGTACTCCAGGGTGGATACAAAAGAAGGAGAAAAGGAGCTCTACAGACAGACAGAGGGATAGAGATGGGAAGGATGTGCAGCAAGTAAAGGGGATTAAGGATAGCGATGGAAATATGTTTACTGGTGGTGTACTAAGTAGATGGAAAGAGTACTTTGAGAAGTTAATGAAATGAAGAAAGTGGGAGAGAAGGTAGAGTAGAAGAGGCAAGCGTGAATAACAAGGATTAGTAAGGGAGAAGTTAGAAAGGCACTGAACAGAATGAAAAATGGAAAGACAGTTGGTCCCGATGACTTGCCATGGAGGTATGGAAGCAATTTGGCGAGGTGGCTGTGGAGTTTTTGATCAATTTATTCAATAGAATACTTGGAGGAGAGAAGATGCCAGAAGAATGGCGGAAAAGTGTGCAAGTCCTTATTTTTAAGAACAAAGGCGATGTTCAGAACTGTGGAAACTACAGAGGAATACGACACAATGAAGTTATGGGAAAGAGTAGTGGAGGCTATACTCGGGACAGAAGTAAGTATCTGCGAGCAACAGTAGGTTTTCATGCCGAGAAAGAGTACCACAGATACACTATTTGTCTTGTAGTGCTCGTGGAAAAGTACAGAGAAGGTCAGAAGGAGCTACATTGTATCGTTGTAGACCGAGAGAAAGCCTATGACAGAGTACCAAGAGAGGAACTGTGGTACTGCATGGGCAAGTCTTGTGTGGCAGAGAAATATGTTAGAATAGTACAGGACATATATGAGGGCAGCAGAACAGCGGTGAGACGTGCCGTTGGTGTGTCAGAAGAATTTAAGGCAGAGATAGGACTGCATCAGGGTTCTGAGATGAGATCCTTCCTGTTTGCGGGAGTAATGGATAGGCTGGCAGACGAAGTTAGACTGGATTCCCTTTGGACCATGATGTTCGCAAATGATATTGTGATCAGCAGTGAAAGCAGGGAACAGGGAACACAGAATATATGTGCGTGAATGAGAGGGGTGGAGGAGAAAGAGTTGAAGCTCCAGGGAGAAGAAGGTGGACGACTTCAAATACCTGGGGTCAACAATACAGAGCAATGGAGCGTGTGGTGAGGAAGTGAAGAAATGGGTCCAACGGGGTGGAACAGTTGGCGGAAGATGTCTGGTGTTCTATGTGACAGAAGTGTTTCCGCCAGGAAGAAGGGCAAAGTTTATAAAACAGTGGTGAGGGCAGCCATGATGTACGGATTAGAGACGGCCCTGAAGAAACAACAGGAAGCAGAACGTGAGGTAGCAGAAATGAAAATGCTGATGTTCTCACTTGGTGTGAACAGGTTGGATAGGATTAGAAATGAGATTAGAGAGACAACCAAAGTTGGATGTTTTGGAAACTAGGTGAGAGACAGCAGACTTCGATGGTTTGGACATGTTCAGAGGCGAGAGAGTGACTATGTAGGTAGGAGGTTGCTGAGGATGGAGCTGCCAGGCAAAAGAGTGAGAGGACAAAGAAAGAAAAGGTTGATGGATGCTGTGAGGGAGCACATGAGGACAGTGGATGTTAGAGAGGAAGATGCACGAGATAGGCTTAGATGGAAAAAGATGACAAGCTGTGGCGACCCCTAACGGGAAAAGCCGAAAGAAAAAGAAGCAAGAAGACCCTTGGTTTTACACAAACTCGCATTCATAAACTATGATTGAAAAAAAAAAAGACGACAGGTTGACGGCTCGTAAACATGGAAGCGTATTCGGTCACACGTTCACCTTTGCTGGAATCCATCGATCTTTCAGCTGCTATTCAAGAGAAATACCAATATTTAAATAAATGACCCCTGGTTTTACACAAACTCTCATTCATTAACTATGATTGGGAAAAAAAGAGGGCGGAGTCGTCTCCATGGAACATACACGGAAGCGATTCCTGCCACACGTTAATCTCCATAAACATCTCTGCGACAGACAGTTTATTTTCTTTTTTTAAATATGCATTGTTCTTAAATCAGTCAACTTGGTATTGTAAACACTTCTTGGTAATTTGAGATTGAGAAGAATAATTCCTACCTGAAATGAAATGATTGCTACACAGTCGTGTTTATTTGGTTGGGCACCATCCATCATGTTTAAGTGCCAAAATCCATCGATCTTTTCTGGTCTTATCAATCGCTATTCAATACAAATACCAATATTTAAATAAATGACCCCTAGTTTTACACAAACCGCATTCATTAACTATGATTGGGAAAAAAAAAAGAGGAAGGGGAGTCGGCTCCTCTGTACGCGGAAACGCACTGCGGCCACACGCATACACACACTTCTAAACCTCTCTGCGACAGATGTTTTTTGTTAAAAATATGCATTGTTCTCAAATGAGTCAACTTGAGATTATAAATACTTCATAAATTAAAGGGCTCCTGTCATGAAATGGATGATTTTTAGTAAGTTATTATTGAAAAAAACGTCAGCCAATATGGGCCCAAGCGTTTTTTTTTTTTTTCCCCACCACAAAACATGATTTTGACGTATACAGCTTTTTGTAACACTCGCCATGAAAATCCTCTCAGGGATTTGTTTTTGAGAAGCAGGATGTGACGTACAGGACAGAGGCGCCCCCTAGTGGACTCGTTTGTTTCCATTAGTTTTACCTCCGGGAAGGGAGCTCGTTATTCCTTCGTGTTAGCCAAAATGCCGGCTCATTGCATTGCTGGACACTGCTTGAACGCTCGGGAAAATGGATTTACCCTTCATAATTTTGCAAGAGACCCGGTTCATTGTGAAAAATGCATTGCACGGGTGCAGAGGATGAGAGCTTCGTGGGTTCCAAATAACAGGTAGGTGTGTATACAGCTACTAAAAAAAATTATAGTTTGGGGCAGACCACGTAATCGGTCTCTCATAAAGTAACAAAAGAAACAAAAGAAATATGTACAAAATATGTTGATGTGCCCGTCAGACGGCGTCGGGCTGCTGCGCGGACATCAGCGAATCTGAAGAACCCAGCCAAGAATGCCTCATTCAGCCGCATGCGCGCAGTCATGCGCCCCTTTCTCGACGGTGTTCATCGAGTACTGCGGCGGCTATGAACATCCCCCTAAAAGCAGCACGGCTCGGCTCCATTATATCTCACCACGGTGCCAAAAATCAGCCACACCGGCCGAGGCGCCGTGTTCGGCAGTCATGGCTTCTGCGAAGGCTGTGAAGGTAGCTCGTTGTTCCTTCGTGTTAGCCAAAATGCCGGCTCATTGCATTGCTGGACATTGCTTGAACACTCGGGAGATTGGATTTTGCCTTCATAAGTTCACAAGAGACCCAGTTCGTTGTGAAAAATGGATTGCACAGGTGAAGAGGACGAGAGATTCGTGGGTTCCAAATAACAGGTAGGCAGTAAGGCTCCCCAGCTCAACTGTGTTCAACAAGTACTGCGGCGGCTTTGAACATACCCCTAAAAGCAGCACAGCTCGGCTCCATTATATGCCACCACGGCGCAGAAAATCAGCCACACCGGCTGATGTGCCGCGTTTGGCGGTCACTGCTTCTGCGAAGGCTGCGCGTCGGGCTTTGGGGACGGGGGTGGCTCTGAAGTACCCAGCCGAGAATGCGTCACTCAGCCGTGTGCGCGCATAAAGCGCCACGGCTCGACTGTGTTGCTCAGTACTGCGGCATCTGTGAACACCCCCCTAAAGCAGGACGCCTCAGCTCCGTCATAAGCCACACTGGCCGGCTGCTATGAGCTGTGATGGCTCATCTCCGCCACGGAAGTGGATCGGACAGGGATGCGGTTTGGCCGTGATCGCATATCATCTGAATATGGCTCGAAACAATAGTGTAATATTGCCCCGAGGGCTCGAAACAATAGTGTAATATTGCCCCGGTTACTTCACTCGGTTGTGTGGTGTTCTCCTTTTCGAAAAGACCTTCCATGTCAGAAGGGGCGCATTTGTCTCCCATTGTTAGGGTGCACCGCGTGTTTCCGTTGGCGAATGTCCGGGTGATGTCACGAACGGAGGACGCAGCCAATATGGCGACCACTTGGATATCGTAGAATGACACTTCTGCAACTTTGCACACATTTTGCACACTCCACTCACATTTATTTTTTCACATAGACATTGAAGTGAATAATGTTATATGTATTTTTCATGACAATATCTCAAATATGAGGATTTCGGCAAGTATGGTAACCGATCTTTCGGTTCCGTTGATTTTTGTCCTGCGAAACGGTGGGAAACGACTTTTCGGTTCCCATTGATAAGGCTCATGGGAACCGTTTTTTACATCTACTTCAGAATAAAGCCTTAGCAGGTATGAGCATTTTCTCTTTTACGCTTAGCAACCGACATGTTTGACTAGCGTTTGAGTGACCCGGATATGAATAACTCGACCTTGCGCATGCATAGCGCAGAAGCGGAAACCGGTGCTGTTTGTAAACCACACTGACAAAGCTGGGCGTTTTAATCATTAAAAATAAAGGGGTTCATGTAGGTTCATTTTATACAGATTGTTGTATTTCGCTGAGAACTTGTTTTACATTCCACACATGGGCGAATTGTATTAAAAGTAAGCCCTGAGATCTGGGAAACGGACTTTCAGTTCCATGTTTTCTCAGGCTGGGTAACAACACGGTAACTGAACGATCGTTTCCGTGAAATGCTCATGCCTGATATCTATTTTAGAATGTTTATAGGGATGACACTTGGGCTTTAAGACTAAGAATAACTCCTACCTGAAATGAAGTGAGGGTGTGTGTATTTGGTTGGGCATCAGCTATCTTGTTTAATTGCCGACATCCATCGATCTTTTCTGGTCTTTTCAGCTGGTATGCTATAGAATGATCTCTGAATATCTGTCTTGTCTGTTGTGACAACCAAGAGTACAAGAGGTCTCGGGTATTATAAATATTTTCCTCCGGTTCAATGTCTCCCACAATGTCGAGCAGCTCTGTCTGACCGGCAATATGGCGTGATGGTGACGTCACGAGCTCTGTGTGTGTGTGTGTGTGTATATATATATATATATATATATATATATATATATATATATACATACACACACACACACACACACACACACACATACACATACATTGAAGGTATATAAAAAAAAATCCCAGCCCTCACGTGGATGGAGATTGCATGTTCTGGGTAAGTGCCTGCATGGACCTTTCCAATGGCAATCCCACCTTGTCCATGGCCATGTCCCACAAGCTTTCGGACCCAGTGCTCTGTCTGAAAAATCTGGTGTGATACAAATAGGCAAATAGACATTTCTCTTGCATGATGTCGCGCATTTACGTATCACTAACCAGACTCTGCGGCATAAAACATTACACATTTCATTCAGCAGGTCAGTGATACACTAAAAAAGTGAAAGTTGTTCTCCTGCAATGTATAAAGCAGTGATAATAATGAAATCAAACTCAGAGAAGATACTCCATCACTTACCATCGAACAAACAACCTCGTGTTTGTTGATATTGTTCACTTTGTTGTATGTGCGGTCTTCCGCAAGCCTTAATCCATTGTAGACACTTCGTCAACTGTGTTTTAGGCTTTGGAAAATGAATCAACCGGGCCCCTTATAACCTAGCAGGATATCTTTCATCAGAACTGCACATTCCCCAAGCGCATCTGAGGACCATTTTCTTTGTAACATTAACTTTTCCAAGCACACGCTACTGACGACCAGTATTGCTTTTAGGACAACATGGCAGCAGGGGCGTGTCAAGCCAGGGGTTAAGACAATGCGGCTATATGATTGGCTATTTTTGTACGAGTGATTGACAGGTCGGAAAGGTCCATTGAAGTCTCTAGTCAAGATTGCCCATATGTGTGAATGTAAGTGCAAGTGGTTGTTTGTTTATCTGTGCCCTGCAATTGGCTGGCAACCAGTTTAGGATGGACTCCGCCTCCTGCCCAAAAAAAAGTAGGGATAGCTAGGATCAAGGGACTAATGAAGTTATACTACGTTAAAATCTTGTTAGTGGTCTTAAAACGACCCCTTTAAGATCAAAATTTGTGGTGGTATCACCAAAAATAACCCAAAAAGCATGCTTCACACACAAAAATTCTCGTTGCATTAAGTCTAACAACACTTTCTTTATAAATACTACTTCCCCAAAAATTTCAATGGACTTTAAGTTGCACAATTTTAGAATTTCAATTTAGATGTTCCAGCTTATGCAGTGTGATAGAGGTGGAAACAGTTAGAGTCATCTTAAAGAGAATACATGTGCAAGTAGGCAAAATCTTCCATCGTGACCTGGTGTTTTCAGAATAGAGCATGTCATAGTGTGTGAGCTGACGTGTGGATGTGCAGTGAAAACCATGTTTGTAAGAACATGAGTGGACATTTATAGAATATTCTTCTTTGGAGAATCCAACATTTGTTTTATGTTAATTTGCTAATATGCATTGTAAAAATTTAGTAACATAGATCACTCAAACAATCCACTATATCACGGCTGGATATTGAATGCGGAGTGGATGTTTGTATACAACCCCTTAACTATTTTTAATGAGAGCCTCTACTGTTGCAGGAACGCAAACTTCAGCACTCACACCAGAATCTGTTCCTATGACAACGGCACATTTCTGTGGCAACAGTGGGAAATGCAAAATTCAACGGGGACTGAGTCACTTCCTGACTCATAAAATCCTTCCCCTTTTAAATCTGTGAACCTGTTGTGCTACAGCCTAATCCTGAGGCACCAAAAGCAAACATACTCAGTTGTTAACACACTCACACGTGTGAGCAAACAAAGGAGTAGACCTCACCTCCATGTGCATACATGGTAGCAGGTACATACGCATTTGAAATTATCAGGCCACATCAACAGCAGAAACAAAAATCCTCTCTGTCCTGATGCAATCAAAATGTAGGAGACAAAAAAAAAAAGAGGCTAATGTTAAAAACAAACATTTTGGACAACTTGAGTGAGCACATCCTCAGTAACAATCATGCATTCATTTGTGAAACCTATTCAGACGCTACGGTGAGCTACTGATTGCTTGTACTTCACTCTGATTAAATGTTGTGATGAAGAGAAAATTGAGGTTAAACCACACATGAAACCGAAAGCATCTTATCTTATTTGAACTGGACATTTCATGTTTGAAATCTGATTCCTCGATTGGAAAAAATGTGATGGTTCCGATTTCCTACATTTCAGAACTAGGGTCAGTAGGTACTTTTTTTTTTCTAACAGAATATTTTTACTCCATCTCCAGCACAAGCTGACACTATTTTCAGTCAGTTCTCATTAATTCCCACTCTCTTCTGTATAACAAGATCAAAATTTACGAAATACCAGAATATTAGCAGCGACAATAAATAAACTTCATTTTGTCACAAACGAGGGGGAGGGTAGAACCCAGACGCAGGAAGCCGAGATGTAGCCGTGTATTTTAGGAAGGTTTATTGCCAGGTATATGTCATACACGGGAAGGCAGGGCGACAGTACAAAAACCACTAGCCAAAAGTGTGAGCGCGGAGCATGCCGCGAATGCTCGCGTGGCTGTGGAGAATTGACTGACTTATTTATTACATGTAAATAAAATTAAATTAAAATATTTTTCAAATTTCAATTCAATCAATTTTTGTGATTTGTAGACGTAAAGTCTAGAAGAATAGTGGTCTATAGACTTTATGGCCTGCCTTTGATGTGCCGCTTTGCTTTTATTTTTTTTTTCCCCCCAACATGTTTCACACCCCCTTATTTATTGCACTGCACTTGGCAGTGCCTATCTTCACATATGTTGCTTATCTGGAGTATAATTACATGTACAACCCCTTAAAAAAAGACATTTAAAAAAAAGTAATCAATCCTCAAAGTAGCAGATAACTGTAGCAGCTGTTTATTACCCACTCACACTTCCAGCTCTCACCTTTTTGCCTCTTCCAGATGACACAAATATTCATAGGCCATGTTCTGCTGTCGCCTCTCATCCATCTCCTCCGCCGTGAGTCGCTCAACACCATCCAGGACAGCTGGGAGTAGAAGAAATACAGGAAAATTTGTCTTCGAAACAAAAAACTTTTGGATTTGTTGAGTAGTAGAATACAAAGGGGAACTATTCATCCATCCATTTTCTTAGCTTCTTATCCTCACAAGGGTCGCGGGAGTCCTGGAGCCTATCCCAACTGTCAACAGGCAGGAGGCAGGGTACACCCTGAACTGGTTGCCAGCCAATCCCAAGGGACATGGAGACAGACAACAGTCAAACTCACAATCACACCTAGGGGCAATTTAGAGTCTATAATTCATGCATGTTTTTGGGATGTGGGAGGAAACTGGCGTGCCCGGAGAAAACTCATGCAAGCACGGGGAGAACATGAAAACTCCGCAAAGGCTGGGCCGGGATTTGAACTCCAGTCCTCAGAACTGTGAGGCCAGCTGAACCACCATGCTGCCCAAAGTGGAACTAATGTGCTATTAATTTAATGCCATTCATTATGACATGACCAGCTTTCCTTGTTGCACAGTTACCTACATTCCTTAGTTGCAAGATGAGGGAATTTACAAAAGACTTATTTATGTGTCATCTGTGAAGCTGGGGCACCTCAGTGTATGACATGTTAACGCTTTTGCACCGACATAAAACAACAATGCAATGATTATGTGTGGGGTAATTCTTGTTAGGGTCCAGGGCGTTTCATAATTATGGGGCAAATCGTTTTGTCAAAGGTGGGACCTGTGTAGCACTAAAGGCAACATCAGCAGCAGATAGATCCTGTTCTCTAAAACAACAGACACCACATTGTTTTTACATAATCGATCTTTGGGACCTTCACTTCTTTTCATGTTTACATATAAATTGCAAGTTTTTTTTTTCCCCAAGTTACTGACAATTGTCTGTAGATTTTTTTTTATTAGAATTTGGTGAACATGTCAAAGTCACTGTTCTTTTACTGGCAAATGAAAGTAGGGAAGAACACTGAAAGAACAAACTAGTGTATCCAGTGATAAGGAGAAAATAAGGCCTGCCTCTCTCTGTCAAAACAGACGTTTAAGAAACGCGGAAGTTGGATTTAGTTCGAACCATGCTGCCAAAACTCTTCATAGGAAAAAAAAACACCGCTTAAACCTTCGTCGGGTTGGAAACAAGTGCGAGGAAAATGAAACTGTTTAGCCCCCCACCAAAAAAAACAAGAAATGACAACTTACAGCCATATCTGGGTCGCGGCCCGTCTGTCTCGTCTGAAGTTGACATCCTCGTCTCCTGACAAACTTGTGTCCTCCGAGTTTCACTTCAAATCGAAATGAACGCCACGCACTAGAGACAAAATCCCACAAGGACCGCTCGGCCCTCTTGTTCTTCCAATACACACTTAGTTTAAACTTTTTTCTTCTTCTTTTTCTTCTTCTTCTTTCTCTTCTTCTCACTTGTGTCACTGGGTGTGTTCTTTCTAATCTAAAAGTATGCGTTTCAGGAAACGGACTTCTTGCATCGCTTGAAGCACGCCAAACATGACAACACAGGGACCTCTGCTGTCCATTTTAGGCAGGACACAGCAAAAGTCTGCCCAAATGTTCCTCTGCAGGTCACTCTTTGTCCTCACCACAAACACAGTTATCCATCCATTTTCTTAGCCGCTTATCCTCACAATGGTCGCGGGGATTGCTGAAGCCTATGCCAGCCGTCAACGGGCAGGAGGCGGAGTACACCCTGGACTGGTTGTCAGCCAATCGCAGGGCACATAGAGACAAAGGGGCAATTTTAGTGTCCAATTAATGTTGCATGTTTTTGGATGTGGGAAGAAACCGGAGTGCCCGGAGAAAACCCACGCAGGCACGGGCAATGCTTTCCAGCTGAGTCACCTTGCTGCCCAAATACAGTTACTGGGTGACATTTTTACATACTCGTAGGACAACTACATGTCCTGAGTGAGGCAAAAGTGTGCACTGGGTGCTGCAGACATTTACTTCAACAAGTGAAGCGTAAGGATAATGGGAGTTAAAGAATGCCACTGGAAGTACTAATGTTACACACTTGTCAACTAGTGCACAGTTTGGCCTGACTAGTAACATGTAGTTGACAAGACAAGAGCATGTAAAATCCTCTTGGACACTCTATATACTGGTCACCAACTCTTGTACCTCCTTCCCTCAGGTAGCCGCGATGCAAATGCAAACTAATGCTAGCAGACAGCTTCTTCTCTGTTGCCATTAACTTCTGAAAAATGTAACTTAAAATTCCATTGCAACACCCTGACAATTTTGTTTTCACATCTCTCTCGGATAAATACTGCACGACTCCTGCACTCACTGCAGTAGTCTTGCCAAGGTGCACCATTTACATATACCAGTTGCTCACTAAGAAAGGGTGTTCAGCACTCATGAGCCTTACTAGCATCTGGACCATTTGCAGAATTTACATTGTCGTATCATTATTAGTCACTTTAAATTACACACATTTCTTGAAGTCTCAATGCCCTTTGCACAATGGTTACTGTACCAAATAATTGTCATCTTAGTCATTTCAAAATGCTCCAATGGGAGAGGACTTTTTGCACAATTGTCAAAAAAAAATGTACAGACATTTAATTCTTGGTAACCTTTTATTGGTCAGTGGCTGTCTTTTCCATGACTTTTTGGACACAAGGGTGAAGAGAGGGGCAGAGCTGTCAGCTGAGTTGGCACTGATGGTGAGGTACCAAACCCCCTGATACGGGTTGTTCACTCCCTCTATGACCAGTGTCAAAGTGTCAGAGCAGTAAGTCTGACTCATTTTCGATGAGTGTTGGACTCCTTTGTCACTGATTCTGTTCACAATTTGTATGGACAGGAATTCTAGGCACAGCTGAGGTGTAGAGGGTGTCCCACTTGGAAATCATGGAGGGGTCTGAAATGTTCATCGTAGTTGCATGTCCACTGTGAGAGAGATAATCTAAAATCTTTTTTAACAATTTATTTGTGTGATACAGCTGTAATTAAGTATTTGAACACCTGAAAAAAAACAATGTTAATATTTTATACAGTAACCTTTGTTTGCAATTAAAGAGGTCAAACATTTCCTGTAGTTGTTCACCAGGTTTGCACACACTCCAGGAGGGATTTTGGCCCCCTCCTCCACACAGATCTTCTTTAGATCAGGTTTCTGGGCTGTCGCTGAGAAACACTGAGTTTCAGCTCCCTCCAATCATTTTCTATTGGGTTTAGGTCTGGAGACTGGCTAGGCCACACCAGAACCTTGATATGCTTCTTACGGAGTCACTACTTGTTTTTCCTGGCTGTGTGCTTCGGGTCATTGTCATGCTGAAAGACCCAGCCAGGACTCATCTTCAATGCTCTGACTGAGGGAAAGAGGTTGTTCCCCAAAATCTCTCAATACATGGCTACGGTCATCCTCTCCTTAATACAGAGCAGTTGTCCTTTCCCATGTGCAGAAAAATGCCCCCAAAGCATGATTCTACCACCCATATGCTTCACATTAGGGATGGTGTTCTTTGGATGGAACACATCATTCGTCTTCCTACAAACACGATTAATGGAATTATGACCAAAAAGTTCTATTTTGGTTTCATCTGACCGCAAAACTTTCTCCCATGACTCCTCTGTATCATCCAAATGGCCATTGGCAAACTTAAGACAGGCCTTGACATGTGTTGGTTTAAGCAAGGGAACCTTCTGTGCCATGCATGATTTCAAACCATGACGTCTTATTGTACGAATATTACCAACAGTCACCCTGGAAACGGTGGTCCCATCTTTTTTCAGGTCAATGACCTAGTCCTGTCGTGTAGTCTGGGCTGATTCCTAACCTTTCTAAGGATCATCGAAACCCCACAAGGTGATCTCTTGCATGGGGCTTCACTCAGATTGAGATTGACTGTCATATTTTAGCTTCTTCCATTTTCTAATGATTGCTCCAACAGTGAACATTTTTTTCCACCAAGCTGCTTGGCAATTTCTCCGTACCCCTTTCCAGCCGTGTGGGGTTGTACAATTTTGGCCCGGTGTCTTTTGACAGCTCTTGGGTTGTTGGTACACGTGAGATCGATCAAGGACGGCAGAAGTGTCAAAGGAGTCAGGCTTACGGGGTCGGTCGGAGAACAGGCAGGTGTCGGTACACACAGGAATACGATCAGAGATACGGGGTTGCTGGAACAACGATCTGGCGGAGGACCAGTCGTCATCGGGGTCCTATATACACACGGGATAATCAGCCCGCATGAGGCGCAGGTGTGTGCTTCCCAATTAGCGCAACCGCGCGGGCACCCCCACAGCTCGGGCTGGAGCATGACAATTTATCTATCTATTCTCTACAATGAAGTAGAATAAACACTAGACTGCGCACTCTGCATACATTGTGTCTGCCACCATGGTCACTAGCCTCTGACTTCCGGTCAGGGTAAAAAGCATGGTAAACATACACAGATTGTTATGGAAAACGATGCGATACATCCAAATACTTGGGATGTTTTGTTTCTCTAGAGACATAAGTATAATCTAAACATTTGTAGCATGCCCAGGAAGGTTTAGAAGATACATTGACACATAAATATGTAATGTGAGGTCAACTGCCACACCCACATCTTGTCTTAGTGTAGCAGGCATTTCAATTGATATATTACACAAATTACAAGGAATTTTTTGGACACTTTTGTACAAGAGGATGAACAATTTCAGAAATGTTATCAATAAATTCCGTAGTGTTGCTTGCAGGATTATTAATCAATCATCTGAGGCATTTACATTAGTTTTGTTTATCCAAATAGGCCTAAGTTATGACTTTGTTTCACTTTTATTATTTTATAGTAATAAAATACAACAGGAAACTTTTATTGTTCAGCAAAATCTAATATTTTTTCAGTGGTGTTATCTTAAAGCGAAGATAAAAATGTTCACAATATATGCATTCACTTAATATCTGATATTACATCTTATAAATGAGGAGTAGCAAGATGATTATTATCATCAGACAGCTTCTTCTACTCTGCCAGCTCATGTAAGATCTTGCCGTTGCAGACTTTGCTTTGGCATGCTTCTCCCAATGCTTTCTATTGTGGAGATCGGTCTGCATCTCTTCTAGCTTATGGAAGGCATCGTGGTATTTGCGCTTGAGGGCATCAGGCTGGCAGGCGTTACTGTGCTTTGAAGTAACAATCTCTACACGAGCACCAACGTCTGCTGGGGGTGGTTGCTCTTTCATAGATTCCAAGGATGAAGTACACATTCTATGACTAGCTGACCTGGACTGGCTCTTCAGAATATAAAAACCACACTATAAAATACCTATTGATACGTTTATGAATCTATGGTAAACTTGAAATCAACCACAATATACCTGTATACAAATTCTTTTTAAAAATATATCAAATCTTAAAAAACCCTCAAGTTATGGCCCCTGATAGAGGAATTCCACAAATACATGAACAAGCTTGTATGAGCAGTGAAACAATCAAGAACTGAGTTGCTGTTTTAATAATACTTAACAGACATTATTAAAGATCCAGTTAAATGCATGTTTTGACTAACTCACATTAATGTAGAATATTGTGCAAATTAATGGCTCCTTAAATGTTTCTGCCTTGTCCTTCCAAGAAAAAAAAAGATGGCATTGCAGTCTTCTAGAGAAGCTTCAAATACCTGTGCTTGGAGAGATAGAAGACCTCTTCTCTGAAGTGTTCAGAACAAACATCATATCTTGACAGCGCCCATTGCTTCTTTGTCACTGAATCAACGCGGTTGATGGCATGCACTCATAATTGCCTACTATGTTTTTGTGATGGCATTGTGGAGTAATATAAAACGTTCTCAAGATATAATTTCTGTAGCTTTTAGTAACAATGTTGCATACATCAATTTATTAGCCCTACCCATAAACTGTAACTAGTAACACTGGGGCTAATAATAAAAAGTAGTCATTCATAAATTTCAGGATAAGCAATACTACTTAAAGGGCCACTGTCATGAAATGCATGATTTTCAGTATGTTATTAATGAAAAAACGGCAGCCGACATGGACCATGCATTTTTTCACCACAAAACATGATTTTGACATACATGGCTTTTTATAACTGCCGCCATGAAAATCCTCTCGAGGGATTTGTTTTCGAGAAGAAGCAGGAAGTGACGTACACGGGGGGACCACCCTCAAGTGGGCTCGTTTGTTTCTATTAGTTTTACCCCCGGGAAGGTAGCTCGTTGTTCCTTCGTGTTAGCCAAAATGCCAGCTCGTTGCATTGCTGGACATTGCTTGAACACTCGGGAGGATGGATTTACCGTTCATAAGTTTGCAAGAGACCCGGTTCGTCGTCAAAAATGGATTGCGCGGGTGCAATGGACGAGAGCTTTGTGGGTTCCAAATGACAGGTAGGGGTGTATACAGCTACTAAAAAAAATAATAGTTTGGGGCGGACCACGTAATCCGTCTCTCATAACGTAACAAAAGATCTACGTAAGTATGACAGGTGTGCTAAATGAGTCGATGTGTGCGTCGGATGGCGTCGGGCTCACCGGCAAAGGCTCCTGCGTTGCCTCGTGCACCCTTCGGGCACGCGGACGGTGGTGGCTCTGAAGAACGCTGCCGACAATGGCGCACTCAGCCGCATGCGACGAGAACGCCGTAAAGCACCCCAGCTCGAAGGTGTTGTTCATTGCGGATGGCGGCAGCTATGAAGAACACCGTAAAGCAGCCGGCTGGGCTCTGTGATAAGCCACCTTGGTGCCGAAAATGACACAACCCGGCCGAAGTGCCACGTACGCCGTTCAGGGCTTCGGCGAAGGCTGCACGCCAGTCTCACGGACGGTGGCGGCTCTGAAGAACGTTGCCGACAATGGAGCACTCAGCCGCATGCGACGACAACACCGTAAAGCGCCCCGGCTCGACGGTGTTGTTCATCGCGTACTGCGGTGGCTACAAACAACACCCTAAAGCAGCCCAGCTCGGCTTCATGATAAGCCACCTCGGCGCCGAAAATGTGCACCACTGCGGTGCGCTTAGCCGCAATGGCTCATCTCCGCCCCGGAAGTGGATTGGACGGGGAGGCAGTTTGGCCGTGATCACATATCATCTGAACATGGCTCAAAACAATAGGGTAATATTGCCCCGGTAACTTCACCCGGTTGTGTGATATTCTCTTCTTCGAAAAGAGCTTCCTTGTCAGAAGGGGCGTGTTCATCTCCCATAGTAGGGTCCACCGCGTGTTTTCAATGGCGAATGTCCGGGTGACGTCACGGACAGGGGATGCAGCCAATATGGCGACCACTTTGGATGTTGTCGAATGACATTTCTGCAACTTTGCGCATGGGTGACACGCTCTCACCTCATATTTATTTTTTCGTGTAGACATTGAAGTGAATAATTTTATATGTATTTTTCATTACAATATCTATTTTAGAATGTTTATAGGGATGACACTTGACCTTTAAGCTTCAACTTCAAGCCTATGGCCTAATGAAGGTTAAACTGAAACACACTAAGCGGTGAAAAGTTACTTGTTTCCAACCACCTGCACAGTTTTGACAGCCAACAGCGCAACAAGTATTAATCATATTGACACCAAAAAAGCTAAACTTAACATATTACAACTAAATCTGATGTTATTATGTTTCACAATGTACAATTCTAAGGATGTCAAAGGATGTCTCTCAAGTGAAAGAGTACCCAAAGCAATGTTTTGCCCTGATCGGAAGTTAATGTCATGATCCTGCCGCTTCAACACGAGCTGTGCGGGTGCCCGCGCGGCTGCGCTAATTGGGAGGCACACACCTGTGCCTCATGCAGGCTGATCATCCCCTGTATATATAGGACCCGGTGACGACTGGTCCTCGGCAGACCCGCAGCTGGTGGCGAAGCTTCCAGCCCAGAGGGAGGAGGTGCCGCCAAATCACGAGGCGTTCCGCCGCGAAATGCGGGCAGAGATAGAGCGGCAGAGCGCGGAATTGGCGGCTCTCACGGTCCAGGTCCAGCAAGGATTGGCGAACCAGCCGAGCTACGCTGACGTCGCAACGCCGACGGACTCGCTGCTGACTCAGGTTCACGTTGCCGTGGAAACAGACTCGCCACCTCGCCAAGTGCAAGTAGCTGTGGAGACTGACCCGCCTCCTCACCATTCCCACGTCGAGGTTTTGGCGGTTCCGAGCAGAGCTCACGCGGCAGTTGGAACTGACCCGCTCCCGAGACACGGCCACGTGTCGGTTTCGACTGACTCCCCGCCTACTCAGGTTCACGTTGCCCTGGAAACGGATTCGCCACCGCGCCACGCCCACGTTGCTGTTTCAACGGATGCACTGCAAGCTCACGTGGCAGTGGGGACCGACCCGATGCCGCCTCACGCTGCTGTCCAGGAGGTGGCGACGTCTCCACAGCCGCTTCTCGTCCGTGCTCTGCAGTGGCAGTGGCGACCGGCCCGCGGACGCTCCACACTCCTGCTCTGTCGGCGACCGGCCCGTGGCCGCTCCCCGTTCCTGCTCTGTTGGCGACCGGCACGCCCTCACGTTCCTGTCCAGGAGGTGGCGACAGTTCCCCAGCCGCCTCACGCTCCCGTCCAGGAGGAGGTGGAGGTGGAGTTGGTGATGTTGCTGCCGCCTTCTCTCGTTCCTGTCCAGGAGGTGGCGGCGACGGGGGTCGCTCCCTTCTCTCGTTCCTGTCCAGGAGGCGGCGGCGACGGGGTCGCAGCCTTCTCACGTTCCTGTCCAGGAGGCGGCGACAGGGTTGCTGCCTTCTCTCGTTCCTGTCCAGGAGGCGGCGACGGGGTCGCTGCCTTCTCTCGTTCCTGTCCAGGTGGCGGCGACGGGGTCGCTGCCTTCTCTCGTTCCTGTCCAGGTGGCGGCGACGGGGTCGCTGCCTTGTCACGTTCCTGTCCAGGAGGAGGCGGCGACGGGGTCGCTGCCTTCTCACGTTCCTGTCCAGGAGGGGGCGGCGACAGGGTCGCCTTCTCAATTTGCTGTCCAGGAGGGGCGGTACTGGCGCCGCCTTCTCACGTTGCTGTCCAGGAGGGGGCGGTACTGACGCCGCCTTCTCACGTTGCTGTCCAGGAGGGGGCGGTACTGGCGCCGCCTTCTCAAGTTGCGGTACTGGCGCAGCCTTCTCAAGTTGCTGTCCAGGAGGGGGCGGTACTGGCGCCGCCTTCTCAAGTTGCTGTCCAGGAGGGGGCGGTACTGGCGCCGCCTTCTCAAGTTACTGTCCAGGAGGGGGCGGTACTGGCGGTGCCTTCTCAAGTTGCTGTCCAGGAGGGGGCGGTACTGGCGCCGCCTTTTCAAGTTGCTGTCCAGGAGGGGGCGGTACTGGCGCCGCCTTCTCAAGTTGCTGTCCAGAAGGGGGCGGTACTGGCGCCGCCTTCTCTCGTTCCTGTCCAGGAGGGGGCGGCGACGGGGTCGCTGCCTTCTCTCGTTCCTGTCCAGGAGGCGGCGGCGACGGGGTCGCTGCATTCTCTCGTTCCTGTCCAGGAGGTGGCGGCGACGGGGTCGCTGTCTTCTCAAGTTACTGTCCAGGAGGGGGCGGTACTGGCGCCGCCTTCTCAAGTTGCTGTCCAGGAGGGGGCGGTACTGGCGCCGCCTTCTCAAGTTGCTGTCCAGGAGGGGGCGGTACTGGCGCCGCCTTCTCAAGTTTGCTGTCCAGGAGGGGGCGGTACTGGCGCCGCCTTCTCAAGTTGCTGTCCAGGAGGGGGCGGTACTGGCGCCGCCGCCTTCTCACATCCCTGTCCAGCAGGAGGCGGTACTGGCGCCGCCGCCTTCTCACGTCCCTGTCCAGCAGGAGCTGGGGAGTTCTGTGGAGCCACCCAGGAGCTGGAGAGACTTCGGGGTGGCGGTCATGGCTCTGGTCCTGCTCTCCATCATCTTCTTCGCTCCTGAGTTCGCCCAGCCGCTTCAGGACCTGGCCTCGTTGGCGACCAATCCCTGGTCGTCTTGCAATGACGGCGTGGGAGGTTCTCGTCTGGAGCAGTGGCCTGCCTTGTTCTGGTTCCTGCTTCGCCGTTTGGTTCCTCACAGAGGTCGTCCACCCGAATCGCCCCGTGGGGACCCTGGTGCTTGGCGTCCGGGTCGTCCTCCTGACCTGTCCGCCCGGACGCCTCGTGTTTGGTGGCCTGGATGGCCACCAGTCTGGGGTTCAGGGGGGGGCGTGCCCTCCTCCGGACCCCCTTCCGCCCACCCCTGCCTGTGTTACTTTTGTCTGTTTTTTTCGTTTAGGCACGTCTGGGAGCCGTGCCTTTGAGGGGGGGGAGTACTGTCATGATCCTGCCGCTTCAACATGAGCTGTGCGGGTGCCCGCGCGGCTGCGCTATTTGGGAGGCACACACCTGTGCCTCATGCAGGCTGATCATCCCCCGTATATATAGGACCCGGTGACGACTGGTCCTCGGCCAGTTCGTTGAGCTTCATGCCCCGTTCCAGCATTCTCATATCCTCGTTCGAACCTGTGTGTACCAACCTTCGTCCGTTCTCAGACCAACCTTGTAAGCCTGACTCTTTCGATACTTCTGCCTGCGCTGATTGTTTCCCCGTGTACCGACTCCTGCCTGTCCGCTCATCCGTTCTCTTCTCCCGACGTCACAACCACTGCTGCTGCACCGGACTGCCTGCTCGATCCCCGACCTCTGCACACAATCAACGTGTCTCTTCTTGAACTACCTTGCGTCTTCCGAGTTCCTGCATTTGGGTCCTACTCCCGTTCCGATGGGACGTGACAGTTAAAGCCGAATTTCCACATGAACGGGGCCTGTGCGTGGTCTAGTTTTTATTCTACGTCATTGATTCTGTACTTACATAAAATATCCCAAAATGCAAAATTTAAAACAAATTTTTTCAGACATTTGTCTACATTTATAAAAAAATATAAACATTTAAACGTAATACTTAGACCCCATGCTATGACATTCAAGCTGAAGCTCAGGTGCATCTGATTTCCACTGATCTTCCGTGAGATGCTTCTACAACTTGAATGGAGTCCACCTGTGGTCAGCTCAGTTGATTGAACATCAACTGGAATGGCACACGCCTCTCTCTGTGTATAGCACTGGAGTCTCAATTATTCAGAAATGAAAGAGGATTTTAACCACCAGGACCATTCCTCGATCTGGCCGTCTTTTACCAACCTGAGTAACTGGGGAAGGATTGCCTTGTTGAGAGAGCTGAATAAGAACCCCGTGGTCATTAAGAAAGAGCTCCAGTTTTCTCTTGCAGAGATAGGAGAACCTGATCCTGAAATCAGGGTTGCTAAATGTGTCGATGTGCACATCGGAAAGCTTCCATGCAGCAGCCGCTGAAGGACGGCCTCGGAGGGCCTTGTGGATCGCTACCAGCCTTGTCGGCTGGGGTGGATCGTCGCCGCGGTTGCTCACGTCCGCCACGAAGTGGGCGTTTATCACAGCTGGAGGTGGATAGGGCGGATAGGTGGTTTGGCTGTGATCCGCATGATATCTAAAAGAGCTTCCGTGTCTGAAGTAGGGGCCACAGCATGTTTTCAATGGCGAATGTCCGGCGTGATGTCAAGGACATTAAATGCAGCCTATATAGCGACCACTTGAATGTCGAATGAGACTTCCGCAACTTTCCGCATGTGTGACGCGCTCTCCGCTCATATTTATTTTTTCATGTAGACATTGAAGTGAATAATCTTATATGTATTTTTCATGTCAAGATCTATTTTAGAATGTTTATAGGGATGACACTCGACAAAGGATTCTCAGACCTGCAGAAACTAACTCAAAGTAGAACCTTTTGGCCTGAATTGCTCGTGTCATATCTAGAGAAGCAGAGGAGCTGGTAATTACCTGGCAAACACCACCCCTACTCTGAAACATGGTGATGGCAGCATCATGCTGTGGGACATTTTTTCTGCTTCAGGAACTGAGCAACTAGTTCGCATAGAAGGAAACATGACAGCTGCCAAATGTTAATAACTGCTTCAAGAGAACCTGCTCCAGAGTGCTCTGGTACTCTGTTTAGGGTGTTGATTCACCTTCCAACATGACAATGACCCAAAGCACACAGCCAAGATAACTAATGAGTGGCTTCAGGAGCAACCTGTGAATGTGCTTGAGTGGGCCAGCCGTGAGCATGGTCTTGAATCCAATCAAACATATCCAGAAAGACCTAAAATAGATGTCCACTGATGGTGCCCATGAAAGCTGACTGTCCTTGAGAGGATCTACAGATAAGAGTGTGAGAAAATGTCTTAAACAGCTGTACCAAGCTCAAAGAGATATACCCATTAAACTTGAGGCCGTGATTGCTGCCAAAGGTGAGTCAACTAAATATCAAGCCAACGGTGTGAATGTTTACCGAGTTAAGTTTTGTTTACATTTAAAATGGATTTGCACAACTGTCTAAAAGTATGTTTTTACTTCATCATTGTGATATTTTCTGTAGAATATTTTAACATAATACTAAAATCAATGTTTTAATAAGTCCAACAGCAAAGTGTGGAAAAAGTGAAGGGGTGTGAATACTTTCTGATGGCACTGTACATCTGCATGCTTACATTCACAAAGCACATGTATGGCCAATTTAGAACCTTCAACTAACCAAACACGCATGTTTTGGGGCGAATATGGCTGAATGTGTTAGAAAGTGACCTACTTTACTTACTTCCTGATATTGTAAAGACGTTGTTCTTTTGTTTTAATATTTTTCTTTTTAAATTGTCAAGTAAAGATGTTTGACTCTAATATAATGTGACCCTTCCTTACACTACTTGTTTTACAGATTTGGTACGAAATACCAATTTCTCTCTTTGTCAACCTCATGAGGTTCATTTCTTTTCACCAGTTATTGATGGTAGCAATTATTATGGAAGCTAATGTGATTGGTTGCACATCAAGCCAGTGAGAGATTTACTGCTGTCACTATACCCAAGGGCCAAAACACAATCACACAAAACCAATCTTTGGAAGACCTGTAATATTCAAAGGAGGCTTTTCAATAAAGGAGACATCTTCTAGTCATTACAAAACAGACAAAACACATTTAAGTTATTTTTTTATCATTGAAAAAAAATATTCTTTCCACAAAATATGACAGAATAATGTCACACATTAAAAGTACAAATAACTGTCTCTGCAGTTGTAATTTGGTGTTATTGTCAAACTGAATCACTGTCAATTTCACCTACGAATAGCAACTATTATATTGTCATTAACATCCGATAATAATAGTACTGAATTACTGTTTTCTTCTGATGATGCTGTGGAAGAAAAATAGGAAGAATACTGTTGTATTGTTCCAGACTGTCTGGATTTAGCTGAGGCTATAATTTTACTATCCCGAGTGAGGATCGTGGGATCGATTCCCGCTCAGTGATGGTGTCGATTTGTGCCCTGTGACTGACTGGTGATCAGTTTAGTGTGTAGTCCACCTTTTGCTCGAAGTTAACTGCGATGGGCTCAAGCGCTCCCGTGACCCTATCCCGTGAGGATAAGCAACTTGGAAAATGGATGGCTGGATGGCTATAGATGTACCCGTGACCCTAGTGAGAATAAGCAGAATGGAAGATGAATGAATATACTGTAAATACATCATGCCAGTATATATTGCCAGTATATATCACTACTACCATGGCCACCACAAATAGCCACTACTGCTGCTACTACTCACAATGATGATAATCACGCTCTCCCATTTTTGGATAGGTGGGGTGGCTAGTACTTAATCACCAGCCACCAAAAATGTTGGTGCATGTGGCTTATAATAATAAGAGTAATAATGACCCCAACCATCATCTTCAGTTATGGTGTACAATATTATTTCAATTAATTTTACATATTATCTATAAGGGTGGCGGGACGGTGGATCAGCAGGAAAGCATTGGCCTCACAGTTCTGAGGTCCCAGGTTCGATCCCGGCTTCGCCTGTATGGAGTTTGCATGTTCACCCCGTGCCTGCGTGGGTTTTCTCTGAGCACGTAGGTTTCCTCCCACATCCCCAAAACATGCAACATTAATTGGACACTCTAAGTTGTCCCTCGGTGTGATTGTGAGTGAGTCTGTTTGTCTCGATGTGCCCTGCGATTGGCTGGAAACCAGTTCAGGGTGTACCCTGCCTCCTGCCCGTTGACAGCTGGGATAGGCTCCAGCACTCCCGTGACCCTCGTGAGGATAAGAAAATGGATGGATGGATGTTTCAGGGTTTATTGATTAACTGCAAAATACGATGGCTTTCTAATAGTATCCACCTAGTCCCCGGCCTTTCCCTGTGGTAAAAACCCTCCAGGCAGTGCACTACACCCTGCCGCAGTGGCCTTATCGGGCGGGGTCACATATTATTATAAGAGGGCAGGAATCATCCGGCTGGTGGACAGTCGTACGACTCTTGCTCTTACACTTATCTCGCCTCCTCTCTAGTTGCTACCCCAACACTTCTCTGTCCACACAACAAGATGAGAACCATGGAGAGGGCTGCTGTTTTCCATGGGCTTCTAGTGGTCAGCCTGATGCTTTTCTTGTGTCACGGCCAGATGTCCCAGGAAGTGTCTGCTGAGGACTTGGAAGAGGACAAAAGCGAGCCAGGAATAGACAGAGACTTGGTCAGTATACCTTGATTCTGTTTTGATAGGATACTTTTACTCACTTTTTGTGGCTTTCTGTATGTTAATGTCTCATAAACACCATACAAAAAGTAGCCCATACATATTTAAATACTTGTTTCAAATACAGAGAGCTGTAGTATAACACTAAAATAGATTAGATTTTTTTGGTTAAATGTTAATTTTGTTATACTGTTTCTCCATAATCGCATACCCAGTTATATCGATGTATAATTATTTATATTTATATTGTATGTAGATTTCTATAATGACAAGAGTAATTGTTTAAACAAACAAACAAAAAAAAACAGCCATAAAACTACCCCTCTGAATTTGGTGTGCGTGTTTGGTCCATTGAGTAAAAATAGTTTCAAATGAGATACTGAAAGTTAAATAGTCCGAATTATTGTTTTAAATGCTGTGCAACCCCCTTGACCCCTCCGACTGTGTGATGTGCTAATCTGATGTGCTTTCTGTATGCAAAGACAACTTTGATTTCACTCGTCTTCCACATGAAGTCATTTTGCGTTCTGATGTTCTTTCTGAGCAGATTGAAGCACTGGATGTTTTCCTGGGTAGGATGCATAATTGGATTTCCACAGAGAAGAGAGGAACCATCCCACTGGTAACACAATGTTTTCAACACATTTATGCAAATGAGCCATGATAAAAAAAAATCCCCTTTGCACTCTATAAATAAAGCCTCCATCTAATGTAGGTAGCAATCTCGGTTTCAAAGTAATGTAGATTGTTTTCCATGTAAAATTAGTTGAGATAGAACAAAAAAGTATAGTCTTTCAATCCTCTTGAAACAAACAGCATTTAGTTAGCAATCAAACAAATGAAAAGGATTTGTTTGTTTCACTGTGCAAAGATAAAATTAATTACATTTTCCATATTACTTCACTACAATCAGTCAATACATTGTAACCAAAAGATATTGAACCAAATCAGTCAAAACAATTGGGGGCATATTGATTCCTGACAGATTCCTAGCTACACAATAAGCAATTGTGTTATTGGGTAGTTTATTTTCATAACAGCCTTATTCCAAAAGAATGTTATGATGTATAATAGTCTGTGTTCTACCTTAGTGCGGGATGGGCGACCGGTGTGCCATGAAATTCGGGCCACGAATTGGAAAGCTCTGTGACTGCGGCAGAGAAGCCACCTGCAATTCATACCTGCTCAAGTGCATCTGACCCACTCACAATTAAAAATTCATGGCGGATGGAAGGAGCATTTTTTTAAAAACACAAATCATCATTCCATTGTTGGCATGCAGTGCCCAAAGTTACTGTATGGTATGCAGTTTTTTGTTTTTTTTTTGTAAATAGATGTTAGGTATTCAGCATGCTTTTGTCTTGTGTGACTTCCAGACTGTAGCATATAAATGTTTCACATTCAATAAACAATTTTATCATCATTGGTTTCTTTGATTTTCTAATAGTTTACCTGGAGTTCCATGTAATGTTGGACAACGTTAGTTTGTCTTTACTACTTCATGCACTTCCATGTGGGACAGCAGAAACAAAGCTTCACGCATAAACGTGCTTTGCATAAAACACAAAACCTACTCAGCTGAATACTGACATTTCTGCACATAAAAAAATCATCATTAGTTTCTGTATATGTCAGTCTTCACATCAGCTAAGTTTAATTTACCCCACGCAAACAGACGCTGTGATTCCAAATATTGCTCTTGTCTGGCAACTGTGTACTGTATTCATTTACAAAAGACATTTTTGAAAGTCATTGGGAGGAATAGTGGTGCCTTTCATGTGCTTGGCCTGGGAACAATTCCCATTCAATGTGCTGAGCATAATCACCTTGTGATTGACTAGTGATCAGGCGTGGACTCCATCTTCTACCCTAAAATATCTGGGATTGGTTCCAGTATCATCCCTAACCTTGATGGAATTTGCTGGATGTGCATGCTTGTTGTGTTTGGTTATCTCTTAGGAACAACGTTAAACATCCATCCACCAATTTTTTACAACATTATCCCTGTTCATGGTCGCTGGTAGCTTATCCCATCTGAACATAGCATAAAAGCCAGATCCAGTGTTAGCATATGGCGCATTGGCCATGAGTTATTGTGCCCTCCCATACCTTTTTTCTGCTAACTTGATACATATTTAAACATCTTCCATCCATCCATCCATCCATCCATCCATCCATCCATCCTTCCATCCATCCATCCTTCCATCCATCCATTTTCTTAGCTGCTTATCCTCACATGGGTAGCGGGGAGTGCTGGAGCCTATCCCAGCTGTCAACAGGCAGGAGGCAGGGTACACCCTGAACTGGTTGCCAGTCAATCGCAGGGCACATAGGGACAAACAGTCACAATCACGCCTCGGGACAATTTAGAGTGTCCAATTAATGTTGCATGTTTTAGGGATGTGGGAGGAAACCAGAGTGCCCGGAGAAAACCCACACAGGCACGGGGAGAACATGCAAACTCCACATGGGCGTGTCCAGGATTGAACTCGGGACCTCAGAACTGTGAGGCCAACGGTTTACCAGCTGATCTACAGTGCCACCCTATAAATGAAGTCACTACAGTTAAAGTAAGTGACTTAAATAAATAGATTGGCGACTGCTGACACTAGGCAGACAACAACCAGGATTGTTCAGCATCCATCCATCCATCCATCCATCCATCCATCCATTTTCAGACACTCATATCCTCATGAGGGTCGTGGGAGTGCCTGAACCAATCCCAGCTACCATTGGGTGGGAGGCAGGGTACACCCTGAACTTGTCACGGCCAGAACACGGGATTGGACCCAAATGCACGACTCAAGAGGTGTAGAGGCAGTTTGTGAAAAGTTTTTATTCGGTCCAAGGGTGGGGATCAGGCAGGCAGTCACTGGGAGCAGCAGTAACCAGGACGTCAGGCGTAGAAGGCAGGTCAGCGGGCAGGCAGGGATCATTACACGGGAAAGCAAGAACAGGATTGCAAGAGTGCAGGGACGAGGCATTAAGTAACAATCTGGCAAAGGCCAGACCGTACGTGTGGTTCTATATAACTGGGACATAATTACTAGAGATGAGGTGCAGGTGTGCGTCTCCGCTGATTGCGGCAGCTGCGTGCTGCCTCGGGGACCAGTACGGCCAGGACAGGGACCGGCAGGGCCATGACAGAACTGGTTGCCAGCCAATCACAGGGCAGATGGAGACAGACAACAGTCACACTCACAATCACACCTAAGCGCAATTTAGTCTCCAGTTAATGCAATTATTTTGCTCCATTTCAATACAAACATTTGACAAATGAAATAAAATTACAATTTTGTATCTCGGGGCACCACAATAGATCAGCTGGAAAGTAGTGGCCTGACAGTTCTGAGGGCCAGGGTTCAATCCCGGGCCCGCCTGTGAGGAGCTTGCATGTTCTCCCTGTGCCTGCGTGGGTTTTATCCGCACTTCGGTTTCCTCCCACATCCCAAAAGCAATGCAACATTCATTGGAGACTCAAAATTGCCCCTAGGTGTAATTGTGAATGCGATTGTTGTCTGTCTCTATGTGCCCTGCAATTGGGTGGCAACAAATTCAGGGTGTACCCTGTCTCCTGCCCGTTGACAGCTGGGATAGTGTTAAGTAAGTTGCCATCCCACAAATAGCAATGGAGCGAATTGATAGCAATTGGCTTGTATGGCTTGGGTTCATGTGTTGAGCTGAGCCCGAGAACCAACTCTCAAATTGAACACCAGATGTCGCCAAAAAAATTATACTTGATTGGGTCACCAGCACGGCAAAGATCTCTCTGATAAACGTAGCGTTCCCACTTAGCATCTCACTGCATTGCATATATATACCAAAGTCAGTGACCTTATATAAACCTGATTATTTTTCATATCTTTGTATTTCATACAAATATCAGGGTCAGCAACCTTAAGAATCCAATTATTGTCATATCTTTGTATTCACATCTTGTTTTTGACATAAAGACATCAACAGGATGCAGCTGCTGCTGACACCCTGCGGTTTCCAACGGTTTTTCAACGGCAAAGCACACGGGCCTGCAAGATGTTTCCAGCATCACTGGGTTGCTGAACAGGAAGCCCGTCACACTCAAATCACCACGCAGGATTTTTGCAAGCGATTGATTTTAACTATTTTTCCATTAAACCTTTAGCACAAAATATGATGCTTTGAAACGGCTTTGTGAAAAGAATATAACCTGTGTATGACTGTCTCTCTCAGACAAGGCAACACATGATGAGCAACCAACTAAAACAAGCCTGAGAATGCATGAGAGAATTGTATTCACAAGAATGTTGATACATTTATGCTATTGCTCAAAAACTAGGGTGAAACTGAATGCGAGTTTGTGGTTACATTTTTAAAGATGTACTTATTGATTAAAGGGAAAATGAGCGCCTGGCCCAAAATTGAGTGAAGCTAAAAGGGGCGTGATAAATCATCCCAGGGATGGCGAAAGGGGCCCAATAGGATCACAACGTGAGCCCTTCCCACTGGCTGTAGATTCAGTCAACATTTTTCAGAATGTTCCACCAAAAAGCTATAAAAACCTTGGATACGGAAGTCCGGGGCTTTTTTGTTCATTTCTCGCTGACAAAGATCCTTCTATAGGTGTAATAGTCGTGTGGGAAGCTGGCGGGGAGAAGTCTTCGAGTAATTTGGGATGCTTATTTTTTACTACTCCAGTTAAGATTGGGCGCAAGTAAAACAACTACTGTAATAAGGTAATGGCAGGATAATACCAGCGATATTACGTGGTTACCTATGAAGGACAAGGACTTGATCACCCCTAACAGGCTCACTCAAAAATGTCTATTTTCCCGAATTTGTGATGCTTTACAATGCTTTGAATCTTACTTCATTTATATTACTTTTTACTATTTTTATCATTGATCTCATCCTACTTACCATCAGTATTATCATTTTTATCGTTTTTCCTTTTATTGATTTATGTTCAATTAACATTGAATTTTGCCTTAACATCGCAACCGTACCCCGTGTCTGGCGGGAATGACTGTCGAGTAATGAATGTTATCTGAACAATTTTTATCATTTTATTAAATACTTAAAACTTCCATCTTCATCTATCTTTGTCATTCTTATATTGAGTTGTCTCATTATTACCATTCTTCCTCATTAAAGATCGAGCATCAACGACATTAACATCATTTAGTTGTAGAATTCTATTTTAATCAGTCACTCATTGATAATCTCCGTTTAAGATAAAACAAATCCATACAATCCTAACAAGGATTGTTAAATTTACTCAGTCAATAACAAGTGCAATTGATTCATAAGAGATGAAGCTTCTGTAAAAGCGGAGCGATCACTTTGTCACCCTGTTACTCTGTAAGGGCTGATAAGTGAGGGCAGACCGGACTGGCTCTGCAAAACTAAAGGCAGTTAGTACATCTAGGCGAATCCATCTCCACACCGATTTAAGAAGCTTCCATCTCTGTGACGTCTCTGCATCTCATGAGTCCGTTGAGACACTTATCTCGTACCTGTTCTAAACGAAGAAGATTTTACATCTTGCATGGCTTTTATAAGGAATCGTTCCGATAAATGGAAATGTCTCTTGTTCCTTGTTCTTGCTGCTTTGTTGTTCTTTGTTCTGTATATCGTACCAGGGCAGCACCGTCTGCCGGCGAATAATTCCCTGGGTATTTTTTTACACACTTGGCCAGATAAAAGGTGATTCTGATTCTGAATTCTTGGCAATGATCTGGTTCACCATCTTCATCCGCAGCATAAGCGTGGCTGGGTTTAAGGTCGTCCACCTTTCAACAGTTAAATGTGGTTGTGATAAGAGTGTTGGCTTCTTCTGCTTCTTCTTCTTTTCCTTTTGGCTTGTCATCAGACGACAAATCTTAAAAAACAGAGAGAATTGAAGTCAATCAAAGTTATGTTTTTACTTGTGAGGAGAACGAATGAGAGTGTAACCAGTTACAGTCACAGAACAGTTATGAAAACACTGCGCTCGCCTCCTCTCCTTTAATTACTTTGGGGAGTGTCCCTATTAAACAAGCTTCTAAAGGGGTGGGGATAACACACACAATGCATTCCCAAATATATGGAGGTGTCATGACAGCCATGAGCACGACAGCAGGTGCCCATGTCTTCACTTCTCAAGGCTGCAATTATGAACAGGAACAATCTAGTCTCTTCAGTATGGTAAACAACTACTACTACTTTTATGTACATAAATGAATGAAATGAAGCAGAATTTATGTACAATTATTCTTTAAGCTCCCCAGGTGTGAGTCCTGGAACCACTATTGTTCGATCGTTACATTCTTTTATGAGAGAGTTGTAAAGTGTCCTTCCAGGTCTATGCTGATGACAATCACCTCTAGGCATCACTGATGGTAGTTAAACATTAGCCTGTGGGTTATTCTGTCATGGCATCAAAAAGATCAATATGTGGAAGCAAAGCAATCGTCACAAGCAAACTCAAAAAAAACTGAAATAATTGTCTGTGGTTTACAGAAACACAGAAAGAGGGAGGAACAAAACTGTTATGAGTCATCTTGAGTCTCACGCTCTAAAACTCAACAATCAAGATAGAAACACAAGTGTAAAGTCTCCTTCCAGAGCTATGGTTGACACTCACCTCAATGCATCACTGATGGTAGTTAAACTTTAGCCTGTAGGTTACTCTGTCACTGCATAAAACGGATCAATATGTGGATGCAAAACAATTTTCTTGAGCTAAACTCGGACAAAATTATTATTATCTATGGCTAACAGAAACAAAGATAGAAAGAAAGATAGAAGATAGAAATAGTGTCATCTCGAGTCTACCGCGCTAAAGTTTAATAATCAGAACAGAAAAGATGAAAATTTGTATTGGCAGTGACATCCACTCCCAACGGTATTGAAATGACGCACCTGGTAGGGTTTGTGGAATCAACAGCTGTTAAAGTCAGTCCCAGCAAACCGCAATACATTTACTGTATCATTGGGGAATCAACAGTCTAATTAGCACCTATTTGACAAGATTTGCGAATCAGTTCATTTCTCTTGGTTCTGATGTAATGAACCGGTCAAATTGCATTCTACGACACATGTACAGTACGTGATGGACCAGACTGACATTTTGAGGAGATGTTTTTTTACAGACACCTGAATGACTCCATGAATATCAGTGACCTTTTTTTCTGCCCATGACTTTTGCGCAGCTTTTGTCTCGCTAACACCAGTGCAGCAGTCTGTCTTTGAGGTTGTCTGTTCAACACCACACATTTCTTTGGCCAAGCAAACGTAAGCAAAACGGCAGGATGTAGGCCCGTTTATCGATGTCAGCATGCGACTGATTAGGCAAAAAAATATTGGATCCAACAATGTTTTTTCAGAATCTGTTAATGCACACAGAAAGGTGATTTGTGCACACACATTTGGCTTGCCCTTCATTTACCTTACATTGAAGTCGACCTTGTTTCAATCTCAGTCCATCCATCCATCCATCCATCCATCCATCCATCCATTATCTACCGCTTTTCCAGGTCGGGTCGCGGTAGTAGTAGCTTCAGTAGGGATACCCAGACTTCCCTTTCCCAGCCACATTTTCCAGCTCTTCTGGAGGGATCCCGAGATATTCGCAAGCTAGTCGAGAGACATAGTCTCTCCAGCGTGTCCTGGGTCGACCTCGGGGTCTCTTTCCAGTGGGACATGCCCGGAACACCTCAAAGGCGTCCGGGAGGCATCCGAATCAGATGCCCCAGCCACCTCATCTGGCTCCTCTCAATGCGGAGGAGTAGTAGCTTGACACTGAGCCCCTCCCAGATGATCGAGCTTCTCACCAAATCTCTAAGGGACAGCCTGGACACCCTGCGGAGGAAACTAATTTCGGCCGGTTGTATGCGGGATCTTGTGGTCTGACATTATTTGCCACGGTTGTTGTGATCAAATTGAGTATTGATACTTCCACTTTGACTGAAAAAAACAGAAAAAAAGACATGACAGTCATGACGAGCTTTCCTGGTTACATACAATTTCCTCTACTTCTGATACTTTCACTTATTACAGCTAAGGTGGGCAACCCACAGCTCTTGGGCCAAATAGCTTTTTGCTTGTTTTCATGCGGCTCTCGTGGAGGCACAAAAGCATATTGAAGTTCTGTTTTTTTAATGTCCGTGCATGCGCGCTTTGCTTGAGTTTATGACGGTAATTGTGAGCGTGCTTTGGTTGCATTTATTAACGTATTTACGTCTATAGTTTGCCTGATTTTGCGATGATTGTTACGGGTATTGTGACAACAAGCTCAGCGTGTGTGGGTGCGTGCGTTTATGCACGAGTGAGATGGGATCTCACAGGTATGTGCAGCAGGTGGGAAGGAAAAAAAAGAGGCCGGGGCAGGGCAGGTGTGAGTGAAAAGTTTCAAATCTTCACTTCAATTCACTCCACGCCACTGTTCCCTCCAAGCTGAGCTCAGGCGAAATTCCGCACTGCTGATGTGGTTTATGCGCACAGACATTCTGCGTTGCACACAAAAATATATATAAAAATCCAACCCGAATTGAAAGTCTAACATATAACATTAAGTTTGTGGCCCTTTGCAATGCGATTCAATGAGTGAGGGCTCGCTGATGCAACATCCAATAGCACAATTCACATTCGTACTTACGCAGCCCATCAACATTATTTACAATGACAGGGTCATTAAAGTGGGACTGTCATCCCTATAAACATTCTAAAATAGATATTGTAATGGAAAATACATCTAACAGTATTCACGTCAATGTCTATACGAAAAAAAAAAGTGAGCGGAGAACGCGTCATCCATGCACAAAGTTGCGCGAGTGTCCCTCGACATCCAGGTGGTCGCCATATTAGTCTCGGCGCAAGTGACGATGACGTCAAGGACAGATCCTTGACGTCATCATCACTTCACCGTTGAAAACGCGTAGTGCCTGCTACTATGGAAGCCGAACAACAGAGATATTCGGATTTTTCCGACACCACTTCTGACACCGAAGCTCTTTTCTAACACGAAGGAACAACGAGCTTCCTTCCTGGAGGTAAAAATAATGGAAACAAACGAGTCCACGAGGCGGTGCCGCTGTCCTTTACGTCACTTCCTGCTTCTTCCCGAAAACAAATCCCTGACTGGATTTTCATGGCGGGAGTTACAAAAAGCTGTATACGTCAAAATCATGTTTTGTGGTGAAAAAACACATGGGACCATATTGGCTGTGGGTTTTTCATTAATAATACACCAAAAATCATCCGTTTGACGACACTTGACCTTTAACCACCACCCACCACCGATGTTTAGTTAGCAAAGCGGTGTGGCAACCATAAAGCGAAGACGAACTTGACACGTTGCTTATTTTCCCCCTCAATAGTCATGGCAAAAGTAAAAAAGGAAAAAAAGAAATGCTAGTATTTTAAGATCCAAAGACTGTCAGAGTATGTGCAAATAGAAGAAAAACTGATGAAACGAGACAAATTTTTTTCTTTTTCGAGCGAGAAAGGTCTGGTCTGACTTGTAAGGTTTGGATATGAACATTTCTTGAAGCTCCGTCAATGAAATAGGTGGTTAAGCAAAGTGTGTACTCCACTATGCATGAGTTTCATTGACAATGTCTCAACCTTTTGGAAGCGCAGACATCTTTACCAGGCAGACGGTTTCTGTCTGGATATAGACAAGGAGTAAAGGTATTGGCTGCCAACATTGTTTACTGTGTACGTCATTCAACAGCCCCAAAAGAAAATAGTAGAAATGTGTACACAACTCAAAGACAAAATGATGAAGCTGTTCCCAAACTATTGGAGAAACATGAGGTAAGGTAAGAAAGGGTCATCCAAACAGAGTACAAATGACAAATGAGATGAGTCAGCACTTTACATTTTCCACATCTCCCACTGTCTCATTGGAGCACACGCCGATGCAAAACTCATTCTCAACTAGCCTAAATGCAAGGTTAGGTCTGACAGACAGGGTGAAGACCATTGTCAATGTCGGACTCCAGGTGACACCACACCAAGATCCTCCTCCCACCCCCCCTCACCTGAAACCATCATCAACTGAGATGAGAAGGACCCCTCCTCCACTCATCAAGAATCTTATCTGTGAATATAACTGCCACATGCAGACACTCGTGAATATCAGGGATTTCCCATCCTTGTAATTACAAGTGACAAAAAGTTCGCCAAAGAGATATGAAATTTAAAAAAAAGTCGAACTTCAAACTTAGCGATGATAAAATGGGAATCTATCAAACCATTGTCTCCAGTTATCTTACAGAGACTAGCTCTTTTTAATGTCAGGTCACTGGATAATCAATCAATATTGATTAATGACATGACAACCAATGATCTGTACTTTTTGTGATTAAATGAAATGTGCTTAACAAAAATCAGCTATAGTGGGCTTTTAAATGAGATAACACCAGCAAATTTTAGTTTTATGAACAAGTTGTTCAAACGTGATTTTTTTCGTTTATAAGGGGAACTCCGTCTTTTTAAATTGCATGGATTAAAAAAAAATCAGTTTTCTGCAATATTCCAACTGTAACCCATGCCAGAATCCACACTTACTAATTTTCCGATCCAACTTTTTTTTGCAAGCGAGCCAGAAAAGCTGATACAAGTCTGTTGATTGGTCGAATGTAAAACCCATTCAACCAATGGAAATGCTTGTTGTATACGAGGCAGATTATGAGGCCATTTGCAGTCACTGTGACTTGATTGCACTTGCAAATCTGCACAGTTGAGCATGAAAAATACCGCGCGTAAAATTTGTTACGAGTAGAAATACATAGATATTGAAAGCCGTCGCTTAGTTTGTGTAGTCTTGACCAATGCAATTGAGTACTTGTCGCACATTCACAGCGCACATGAAAACCGATCCCACGCAGTGAACCACAGCCTGACATCTTTTTTTCTTTTAACACGGAACCACACGGTCTGCTCCTCAGCCAACTTATCCTTACTTGTTTACCTGACTCCGCCCCCCCAACTTATAAAGGGGTACAGTAACAACTACAAACACCGTCCACCACCACCACTTTATTTGGCGATACAAGTGTGGGCAACATAGAGCAAAGACAAGCTAGACATGCTGCTTATGTATACTCTCAGCTTTCAACATACATTGCTAAAGATATTCTGCAAGCAACAATTCAGTTTTACACCAAGAAAAACAGACAGGGATATCATTGTGGGTTAAAAAAATAATAATACATGAAACGAAGTTGGAAGCAACCTTTCAAATTTATAGTTAATAGTTGGTTTGGTTTTGTGAGCAATGCATTTTTTCGTTTGTTGACATTTTCATTGTAGGTTTGCAAAAACAAAATTGTTCTTAAAAATGTTCTGATGGGATTGTGTAGCCTGTAATCTGAAGCTTTAATGAGCCATGTACAGTGCCCTCCGTAATTATTGGCATCCCTGGTTAAGATGTGTTTTTAGCTTCTAATATTTTTTTTCCTTCTAAATAATATGGGACCTTAATGGGAAAAAAGAGAAAATCCAACCTTCAATACAAGTGCATTTAGTCAGTGGGGAAAAAAATCCCACATAAAGACAAAATTATTTGACATAAAATAATGTGTGTCACAATTATTAGCACCCTTGGTGTCAATACTTTGTACAACCCCCCTTTGCCAACAAAACAGCATCTAATCTTCACACGGTCCCAGTTGAAGACCCAATACCGCTTGGCGAACTCCAGACGTTTGCGTTTAAGATTTGAGTGAGGAAAGGTTTTCTCCGTGCATGCCTCCCAAACAGCTTGTTGGCGTGTAGACAGCGCCTGATGGTTGATTTGGAGACTTTCTGACCCCAGGATGCTACCATTTGTTGTAATTCTGTAACAGTGAGCTTTGGAGATCATTAGATTTCTCTTACCATCCTCCTCACTGTGCGTGGTGGCAAAATAAACATGGGTCCTCGTCCAGGCTTGTTTACCACTGTTCCAGTTTTTTTAACTTCTTAATTATTCCTCTCACAGTGGATATGGGCAGCTGCAGTTGAATCTTCTTGTAGCCTCTGCCTGACCTGTGAAGGTCGACGCACATCTGCCTCACTTGTATGTTGTGTTTCTTTGTCATTCCCATGTTTAAGAGTGGATAAGAGAAATGGCCTCTGTGTCATGTCATATTTATACCCCAGGGAAACAGGAAGTGATGAATTACTAATTAAATGTTCCTACATACGTTGGTAAACGTTGTAAACTACTGTAGAAATGACAGAAATGCTTCAATTATATTTATTTCCTGGGAATTGTTGGGTGCCAATAATTGTGGAACAGGTGATTTAATGAAAAATAATTATTTTTTAGTCAGGGATTTTTTATTTTCTTACAATTAATTTGAGTTGAAGGTTACATTTTCTTAAAATTTTCAGTGTGACAGTATTCTTCTGCAATAAACACGGAATTTATTTTAAGGCTTTTAACACAGTACCACATATGCATTATTTGCCTTGAGGATGGTAGTGGAAAAGTACAGAGAAGGTCAGAAGGAGCTACATTGTGTCTTTGTGGATCTAGAGAAAGCCTATGACAGAGTACCAAGAGAGGAACTGTGGTACTGCATGTAGATGTCTGGTGTGGCAGAGAAGTGTGTTAAAATAGTACAGGACATGTATGATGGCAGCAGAACAATGGTGAGGTGTGCCTTAGGTGTGACAGAAGAATTTAAGGTGGAGGTGGGACTGCACCAGGGATCTGCTCTGAGCCCCTTCCAGTTTGCAGTGGTAATGGATAGGCTGACAGATGAGGTTAGACTGGAATCCCCTTGGACCATGATGTTCGCAGATGATATTGTGATATGCAATGAAAGCAGGGAGCGTGCAGAGGAACAATTAGAAAGATGGAGACATGCACTGGAAAGGAGAGGAATGAAGATTAGCCGAAGTAAAACAGAATATATGTGCGGGAATGAGAGAGGTGGAGGGGGAAGAGTGAGGCTACAGGGAGAAGAGATAGCGAGGGTGGAGGACTTCAAATATTTAGGGTCAACAATCCAGAGCAATGGTGAGTGTGATAAGGAAGTGAAGAAACAGGTTCAAGCAGGTTGGAACAGCTGGCGGAAGGTGTCTGGTGTGTTATGTGACAGAAGAGTCTCCGCTAGGATGAAGGGCAAAGTTTACAAAACAGTGGTGAGGCCGGCCATGATGTACGGATTAGAGACGGTGGCACTGAAGAAACAACAGGAAGCAGAATTGGAAGTAGCAGAAATGAAGATTTTGAGGGTCTCGCTCAAAGTGAGCAAGTTGGATAAAATTAGAAATGAGCTCATTAGAGGGACAGCCAAAGTTGGATATTTTGGAGACAAGGTTAGAGAGAGCAGACTTTGATGGTTTTGACATGTTCAGAGGCGAGAGAGTGAGTATATTGGTGGAAGGGTGCTGAGGATGGAGCTGCCAGGCAAAAGAGCAAGAGGAAGACCAAAAAGAAGGTTTATGGATGTGGTGAGGGAAGACATGAGGGCAGTTGGGGTTAGAGAGGAAGATGCAGAAGATAGGCTAAGATGGAAAAAGATGACATGCTGGGGCGACCCCTCACGGGACAAGCCGAAAGGAAAAGAAGAACACATCTTACCCGGGGGTGCCAATAATTATGGAGGGCACAGCTTCAATGGATGACACTGTTCTGACCACAGTGCATACGTCTGCTGTTGCTCACAGTGGTCAAAAGGAGCACTCACGGGTTTAGTGGTGAGAGTTCAGAAGCAATTACTTTTAAAAATGTCTGTATTATTTACTGATAACGAAACTGGACGTCAATAATTGTTGTCAAATCTATGCGTTTCAATCATTTGCAAAAACAAGATATTTAAACATTTTTGAATGGATCTGATAGACACGCTATGAAAGCACGCTTGTATGCCATGACGCAAATCTGAATTCAATTTAGTTTCACTTCTAGTAGTTTACTTAGTTGAATTTATATTTGAATTTGTAATTTTTGGGGGTAAAGGTATGCACCTAAATAATGAACAATAATATTGTGTACTTTTTGAATGACTGTCTGTTCATGGAACGCAACACCCCTGCTGGTGAAAGATGAAAGAAATCAGAAATTCTGCCACTATCATGTCACAATGGAGCGGCTGGAGCAGTTTGCATTGACTGTTGTTAAGATCTTTTTTCTGCTGTGTGATTCCCTCACCTTATAATGAGCATTGACTCTGGAAACAGGTTATGTAATCACTTTGATGAAATAAAAAGAGGAGCCTCAGAGAGTGCTTTCAGAATGGTAAGAGATGGTTAAATGTCCGGTCTCCTTCCGAGTAAAAGAACCCAAGTCTCTTGACTTCCTCCCATGTGTGTTATTTATTCAATGGTCTATGTTGCACAAACACGGCACACTGTTGACATAATCTCTGATATTGTACTTCAACTGTCATTGGTTGAGTAAATCTGACACTAACTTGGTCCTTTCAGCTGGATAAAGATGCCTGAGGATTCTTGCAGGTGTGTTGAACACCAGAAAAACATATAGCCGCAGCAAACTCCTTCTGAGTCTAAAGACCCTTAGACCCTTTCCAGGACTGGTTTCCAGCCCGCGAGCTGGGATCCGATTTTTGACGGGATTCCGATAGAAGGACGACAACAGGATAAATTGAATTTGTTTAAAAAAAGAAGAGTGAATGGTGGGCTGCAAGTATTTGTTCAAAAATTAAAAGTAAACAAAAAGTATTTGTTGCCAATTTGTTAAAAAAAAATAGTTTAAAAGAGGAAGTCAGTAAACATGTATGAGACATGTAAACCTTGCGAATACAAGTCAATGGTGAGTGAATATGGGAGTTCCGTTAAAGGACAACGAAGTCCTGTACATACTTAAATTCTGTGAAAATTGCTGTTATATAATGCTTGTGAGAATGAGAAGTGAATGAATGGAGATAAAAACACCACGAGATGTTTATCTCATATAAAACAGTGGGATTATAAACAGCAGACTCATGTGGGATGCAAAGGCAAAAATTCTCCAATTGAAAAGGTTGAAGTTTGAATGACCACAACAGAAAATTTGAGTTGCTGTCCTACCGATAAGAAACAACTTTCTAGAACACCCTAGGTGTTGACAAACTGGATCAAATATTCAAAAATTGGGAAAAACAAAAGTGAAAAAAAATAATAGGAAAAACCTAAGGACACACTGCTGTGTAAAGTTTGGAAATGTAGTATAAAAATTGGTTTGGTGCAAAACAAATATTTTGATAAATTAATATCCAAACACAATTTCACTGGTTACTTAAATACCCAGAAAATACCAGAGGAACACTTACATTGGTGCAGACTACACCTCAGGCCATACCGCTCACTCCTCATTAGGAAAAAATTTTCCAATGTTACAAGTGACCAACCCAGGCACAAAGACGGTGCGGTCCTGACTATTTTGGTCAATAGGACATGGACTATGGAAGATGTCAAAAAGGCCGTTGAAGGGTTAACTCCCTACAAAGCCGACATCACCCAAATTGTTGAGTGGCAACAGGAACCTTGGAGGAATATGCTAATCATGCCCTGGAAAATGTTTAAAATCCAGAAAAGAAAAAAAGAGAAAAGAAAAACCCTAAAGACTAAGAACCTTGCGTGCCTGACCCTTACACTTTGCTGAATTCCTTGAGACCGGATGCAATAATATTCACGGTAGTAAATAAAAGTAACACATTTTTATCAACCCCAGTGGCTAAAGAGTGCCAATTTTGGTTTGCATTTACATTTGAAGGCTAAATTTCAACCCCCCCGGGACAGTCAAATCTTAGTTTGTGTAGATGATGTATTGATTGCTTCCCCTGATAAAGAAATATTTAAAAAAGAAAAAGGCTCTTTTATCCAATCTTGTAGAGGAAGGGCACAAAGTAAGTAAAAAGAAACTCAAAATTTGTCAAGAAGAGGTTAAATAATTAGGACATAACATAAGCACAGGAGGAAGAACAATATTATCCATCCATCCATCTTCTCCTGCTTTTCCGGGTCGGGTCATGGAGGCAGTAGCTTCAGCAGAGATGCCCAGACTTCCCTTTCCCCAGCCATTGCTTACAGGTCTTCCAGAGGGATCCTGAGTCATTCCCAGGCCAGCCCAGACACAAAGTCTCTCCAGCGTCTCCTGGGTCGTACCTGGGGTCTCTTTCCAGTAGCAGTGCCCAGAACACCTGACCAGGAAGGCGTCTGGAAAACATCCAGATCAGATACCCCAGCCACCTCATCTGGCTCCTCTCAATGCGGAGGACAAGGAGCTCGACACTGAGCCCCTCCTGGATGACCGAGCTTCTCATCGTTTCTCGAAGGGAGAGCCTGCGTAGGAAACTCATTTCGGCCGGTTGTATCCAGGATCTTGGTCTTTTGGTCAGGACCCACAGCTCATGACCATAGGTGAGGGAAGTAATGTAGATCGACTGGTAAATTGATAGCTTCACCTTTCGACTTGGCTCCCTCTTGACCAGAATGGACGGACACAAAGTCCGCATCACTGCAGATGCTGCACCGATCTGCCAGTTGATCTGTTGCTCCATTATTCCCTCATTCGTGAACAACACCCCAGCATACTTGAACTCCTCCACTTGGGACAGGATCTCATCCCCAACCCGGAGAGGGCTTCTTTTCTGACTGAGGACCACGGTCTCAGATTTGGTGGTGCTGATTCTCATATGAGCCGCTTCACACTCAGCTTCAAACCGTTTCAGTGAGCGTTGGAGATCATGGCTTGACAAAGTCAAAAGAACAAAATCATCTGCAAAGAGCAGAGATGCAATGCTGACGTCACCAAAATGGACTCCTCTACACCGAGGCTGCGCCTTGAAATTCTTTCCAGAAAGCTTATGAACAAAATTGGTGCCAATGGGCTGCCTTGGCAAAGCCCAACTCTCACCGGAAATGAGTTTGACTTGTTGCTGTTGTCATCACCAGGTGGTGATCACTTGACAGCTCCGCCCCTCTCTTCACCCCAGTGTCCAAGACATGCGGTCGCAAGTCCAATGACATGATCAGGGTCTCCATTGTTGTATTTTATGCTTCATAATCCGCCACACGTTTTCAATGGGGGACTGGTCTGGGCTGTAGGCAGGCCAGTCTAATAACCACACTCTTACTATGAAGCAATGCTGTTGAGCCACACAAGAGGTTTGTGCCAAAAATCAGCGAAAAAAAAAACAGAAATGTAAATGTAAATCAAAACCAAAAACAAATTAAGCAACAACAACAACATATCGAAAACGAACGAAAAAAAAAACCTAACAAAAGACACCATACCTAGCAAAATAAAAGGCATGGTTGTGATTTAAAATATTTTCTGTGAATCGTTTTTACACATTTGCAATTTTTAAAGTTTTGGGTGACTCTTTTTGTACAAACCTGGAACACCTGTGTTGTGTGCCTAGGATAGCAACACCTTTGCACGCCACTGAATGAGTCAAACTGCACACATAATTAAAGGACATAGACAAGCAACCATTCACGACACTCATAATCTCTCATATGCACAATTTAGCCTTCAATTAATGTAATTAATTAAATGTAATGTAATTAGTTAAAAACACAAAGCGCAAGGTGGAACATACAGTATAAAATAGAAATGATTGAATAGATCCTTGAACTCTGTTTTCATCAGTGAAAATATCACCTACCGTTACTATTGTTACTCTTCCTCTTTGAATGAAAAAATGCTTGAATTCCAACTCTTGGAGTCCTCCATCTGCTTGTACAGTATATACAGTATCTTTTTTGTAAGTGCCTTGTGGTGCACATCAAAAGCTGAACAAATCCATGTTTTCAGAATCAAGATAATTAACCTATGATCTCAATTACTAAACCATTACATCACATCACCTCTTAAATGATTACGTTCATTCGTCTTTTCCTCATTTAGTACTTGTATGTAGGAGTTACCCCCTGCAGCAGTGCTGTTCTCATTGACTTTCTGAGGCTTTTTTGAGCCCAGCAAATTTTGCTGGATGACTCACACAAGGCGCCTGTTACGCATGACAAAAATCTGTGTGCGTGTGTGTGTGTGTGTGTGTGGGGGGGGGGGGGGTTCAAGGGTGAGGTGGAGCAAGCTGATCGCAGGAGTCAAATAAAAAGGTGTAGGGGTCTTCATGTGTTCACCATTTGAGACATCAGGCTACAAGATGACTATGTCGTGCACCGGGAGTCTGAGTAGGAGGAGCTCCAGGCGGCCCAGCGGCGCGTTCGTGTGTAAGCTTATGGTTCTCATGCTACTGCACTCCTGTCCTCTCTCTCAAGCTCAATTCCTTGATACCGAATTAGAGGAGGAACTGAGCCCCAGAGCCCTGCGTGATTTTTACCCAAAAGGTCCGAACCTGACAAGTGAGAAGCAACTGGTAAGCTCTGCTTAACAACAACAAAATCCAAAGTGGAGTTAATGTCTTTGCTAAATTATGTGTTTATTTAATAATTAAGTTGATGTTAGGTCATATAGAACAACGCGGAAGTGGTCAATTTATTGTAACGGTCGAAAAACGTATTATTTTATTGTTTTATTCAAGCAACACCGAGTAACATATTTTCAGATTTTTCTCATTCAAAGTTTAACGTAGAAAATACGATTTAGCTGCACATGCTTTCTATGTTGTTTGTGTGGCAGCTTGGAGCTCTCAAGGAAGTTCTTGAAAAGCTGCAGGCTAAACGACTGCCGTTGTGGGAGAAGAAATTCGGCCAAGTTCCGACGGTACAGACTTCTAACTAGAGTACATTATTTCATAGATTTACAGATACTATATACATGAATCTTTTGCTTGTAAACTGAAACTTGTTGTACCGTTTCTCTTCAGTGTGACATTGGGGAACAGTGTGCGGTTAGGAAAGGAGCTCGGATCGGGAAGATGTGCGACTGTCCCCGGGGAGCTTTCTGCAACTTTTTCCTGCTTAAGTGTTTATAAAGCATTCATCACAGGCAAATGTACACTAATATGTGGGTCTACTGTATATATAACATGTATATCACAATGGAATCATAGCAGATAGATCTTTTCCTTTCGGCTTGTCCTGTTAGGGGTCGCCACAGCGTGTCATCTTGGATTTTGTTACGAATATATTGACCTTTATGATGATGATTTATGAACATAGACAGTAAATATAAATTCTGCTAGGTATTAAGTTAATAATGCTCCGCTTTGATTGAGACTGTCATTACATTACATTGCATACAAGTGGCCATATTGATGTGGTAGGTTTGTATGATTATAAACCAGTGTGGTTTAATGAGCGCTTGCATATACTCATGTAGAATTGTGACATTAAATAGTTGCGCAATCTTGTTTCGTTTATGTACGATGATAGAAATTTATGGTCAATTGTGTTTTGTAAAGCAGTGGCCCTGTCACAATATTTTTAAAATAGATCAGTCAACATGCACAGTGAACCTCATGCGATGCACAACTGTAAAATGAGTTACAAATTAACAATTAAAAAAAATACCTCAACCCTCTGGGGGCACCACACACTATAAATAATTGTATCAGACTTGAAATGTGTTTTTATCATAACTATTATGATTTTGAATGAGTGAGAAGTTTTTTTCCTCGATATGTGCCCTGTGATTGGCTAGTGACTAGTCCAAGACATGAGTCAGCCTTTCACCCAAAGTCAGTTGGCCTCAGCTGGAGCTGCTCGCAACCCTGAACAGAATCACCAGTATAGAAAATGGATGGATACCATACATAGATTCAGAAGAAATTACAAATCAAGCAGGAACCAAGCACAGGGAAAACATACAAACTCCCCACAGGAATGCAGGATCTGAGATCAAAATCTACAATTTCAGAACTGTAAGGCATATGTGTTTATCTACATTATGGACACAACTGTAGAAAAATAAAGACCTGCATGTGATTACTTATGAAATCCAAATTCACTGAGTAGTGAGACTCAAATGTTGGCATCTCCTGATTTTCGGGGAAAGCGAAGGGCTCACTACGTATTTTTGTCCATTTTTAGACTGGTCTGTGACAGGTGGAGCGTTCTAGCACAACAAGAGTGTGTCCTTGGAGATACACCCAGCAAAGTTACAATTTTGTGGCAGAGAGTCATTTATAACTTGTGCCTCCTCAGGACACATCTAACTGCCAAAACAGAATCTCATTATGTATTTAAGAAGGGTGCGTGCTCACCTAGGGGCGTATTCACCCATTGGCGCGTGTAGAAATCCATAAATTAATAACAACCCATGGCATAATAGCAGCCCGTAAAATTATAAAGCTTCTCTTTTTAAAATGGATAAGGCCCAAAATAGCATGATTGGCCAGTACCAATGAAAATCCTGAAGCTATAACGAAATCATTTTTAATAAAATGTCCTTGCAAATGTACTGAGTAAGTCTGAATGTATTACGGGCCATTACTGGGTTAGGTTATGGACTTCTCCATGCTGCCCGTAACGTAATAATGGCCCATAAGGTAGGTAATAAATGTACCCTTTTTAAAATGTGTTTAGACCATAATCTAATAACTGGCTAGTAGTATAATAAACGTCCTGAACCTATAACGTCCACTCCAGTTGAAAGAGGTCTCTTACAAACAGTACAGGTACATGATTTTCAAAGACATACACTTTTTTTCCTCAATATCTGACATGAAATTAGACTAAACTTTTCCTATTTTAAGTCAACAGGGATTAGCAAAATTATTTATATTTACTGAATGCCACAATATTGAGAGATTTATTTACTTACATCATTTGTCATTATTTTCTTCAGTCAGAGGTTTACATATATATCCAAGGGACATAACCCCGGCGAAGAATGGGAGAACACTACTGAAAATTGGGAAAACGCAGATGATGATGTCATGTATTTGCAAGCTTCTGATACATTTACAAGAATTTCAGTTAATTAGTGACACACTTGTGGATGTGTTTGATGACACACCTTAAGACAAAATTCTTCTGTGTAAAATCATGGAAATAAAGTCAAAATAAATCAGCCAAGACATCAGACAGAGAATTGTGGGCTTGCACAAGTCTGGTTCACCATTCCATAGAGGTACCACGATCCTATGTTCAAACGATATGAACATAAACATCACGTGTATCTCCAGGTATTATACTGCCCAAAAAAGGAAAAGGGTTCTATGTCTGAGAGATGAATTCGCATCTCTATCCCTCTGTTTGGCCAACCTGTAGAGATCCTTCTCTCCTTCTTTTGCTTCCAACCTAGTGTATATTTCATCATATCTCTCTTGTTTGTTCTTCTCAGTCCTCTCAGTGTCCCACTTCTTTGCTAACCTCTTTCCTTGTATGACTTCCACTGTATCGAAGTCTAAATAGCTAAAATATAAGAACTTTAAAAACAAAGTCAGTATTTTGGAGTGCCGATCACAAAGCCCTGATCTCAGTCCAACTGAAAATTTATGGGCAAACCTGAAATGGGTTGTGCGAGCAAGGTGACCTACAGACTACATCAGTTCTGTCAAGAGGAATGGGTCAGAATTCTTGCCAACTATAGTGTGAACCTTGTGGAGGGATAGCCACAATATTTGACTCAAGTCATACAATCCAAAATAAATGGTTCCAAATATTGATGAAATGTATAAATAAATAAATAAATAATAAATAAATAAATAATAAATAAATAAATGTATAATTGTCCACCCCCCCCAAAAAAAAAAAAAACCCTGTCTGATTCTGGCATTCAGCAAATAGAAATAAAGTTGTTTATCTTAATTAGTCAACAACAGGAAAAGTTTTATTTGATTTCGTGTCACAGTAAAAAAAAAAAAACAATCTTTTTATCTTTTTTGTAATGTGCATGTAAAAAATTGATTTCAACTGAATATTTGAAGATAGTTTGAAAAGGTTAGGGCCATACACAACTAGTATGGGTTATGCTTACCATCTATCCAGCCATCCATTTTCTGAGCCACTTATCCTCACATGGGTTGCAGGAGTGCTGGAGCCTATCCCAGCTACTGTATCTTCAAGTAGGAGGTGGGGTACACCCTGACTTGGTTGCCTGCTAATTGCAGGGAACATAGAAACAAAGTAACAAACATTGGCACTCACAATCACAATGTGGGGCAATTTAGAGTCTCACATTAATGCTTGTTTTTGGGATGAGTGCCTGGAGAAAACCCTCAGAGGCACAGGAGTACATGCAATTTGAGACTCAGTCCTCAGAACTGTGAGAGGCCAACATTCTAACCAATTGTTCCACCGTGCCGCCGTCGCGCGAGTTCTGCTCTCCGAGCCAACTTCGGGCAAAAAGGCAAACTACACCCCGAATTGGCCACCAGTCACAGGGCAAATATTGACACAGTTACTGACTGGGAAATTAACCCACGCTACCTGCACCAAAGGCAGGCGATTGTACCACAACACCATCTAGTTGAAAATATGTATAAAAAAATATAGGAATACATGGCGAGAGGGAGAGTGATTGAAACTGACAGAGAGGGAATGCATTTTCACAGTTATTAAAAAAACTAATATTAGTATATTAGGTTATGGGCTTACTAATAACATCTGCCAATATTTATTTATTTAATTTTAACCAGGCCAATAAGATAAAAAGCAGCCAATATTGTTATTGGTGAAAAGTTATTACATTATACTATAGGTCCAGGACTTTTGTTGCATTATTTGCCAGTTTCAGTATTTTGTTTTGCATTTTAAATTTAAAAATGTATTACATTTTGGGCTGTGATTATAATATGGGCCACATTGCTTTGTGGCCTTCTACAGTGCGTAAGTCTATATCTTAAGCACCTGAGAGGGAACTCCCACACTTCAGGGTAACCCCACCCAGAGTGGTTACATGGCCAGAAGGTATGCAAATGATAACATTCCATGGATGTGCTAATGGACCCAGACAGAAAAGCACGGACCTGGGCCCATTTTCTGACTTAAAAGGAAATTCCGGTGGTTTGGATCAACAATGTATCCAATAGGTCACGTAATATGTCCTGTATTTTGACAATGTAATGTTAATCCTCTCTCATTTAATGGTGTTTTGAGAAGATTTTTATCGACATTTACGAATTTTCAGGGACGCCTCCATTTTGGCGAGTCACATGACATACAGTACCTTGTGAAAATATTCGGCCTCCTTGAACCTTTCAACATTACGCCATATTTCAGGTTACAAACATAAAATAATAATATTTTTGTCAAGAATCAACAACAACAACAATCATGAAGTGGAACAAAATTTATTAGATATTTTAAAGTTTTTTAACAAATAAAAACCTGAAAAATGGGGTGTGCAACATTATTCGCCCCCCTTGCAATAATACTTTTGAGTTTGACGAGCGAGCCCCAGTGCTTGGCAGAGCTCGCTCATGGCCCCGCCACTTGGCGGAGCTCGCTCGTCAGACTTTACGTCATTCCGCCCGAAGAACCATCTGAATATTCAACATTATTTACAGACAGAGCTCGCTCCCAGCCCCACCGCTTGGCGGAGCTCGCTCGTCAGACTCCACGTCATTCCGCCTGAAGAACAATCCGAATTTTCTTATATTTCTAACAATATTCGTTCTGCCTGAAGATAATAGTGATAGACTCAAGCACTCCCATGACCCTTCTGAGGATAAATACCTCAGATAATGGGTTGATAGACTCCTATGGCAGGGGTGGCCAGACCTTTTTACCCCATGATCTACTTTTCAATTAGCCAGCCTCTCGTTAGCTATGGGGGTGGGAGGTGGATGATGTTGCTCCCAAACTGTTTTAAGGTTAATGTTATGTTGCCTCCTTTATTTAAAATACAGAATTAGCTTTTTGTGCACTGTATTGTCTGCGCTTTCATCCTGGATTTCATCCTCCACTTTCTACTTTGGCTTCAGACCAGACCTTTCCCGCTCGGAAAAGTGAAAATCTCGTCCAGTTTAACCACTTTTTCTTCGATGATCCACATACTCCAGCAGTCATTGCATCTTAAAACAACAGCATTTCTTTTTTTAACTTTCTCCATTAATATTGAAAGTAAACATAAGCAGCATATCTTGCTTGTCTTTGCTTTACGTTCCCCAGACTGTGCTAACTAAAGCAACACAGCCATCCCTCACTCATTGAATCACATTGCAAAATGCCACAAACTGAATAGCTGTTATACATTCAATTTGCTTTGCATTTTTTTTTTGTGTGTGTGCGCAACACAGAATATGTGCAAAGAGACTGCATCAGTGGTACACAATTCCGCAAGCACGCAGTTTAGAGGGAACATTGGCTGATGTCTTTTTTGTTTTTTGGGGACGCCGTCCCGCGATCGACCAAGACTGCCTCGCAATCTCGCGATATTAAGCACCTCCAACCTTCCCTCTTAAGCCAGGGGCTGCCCAGGTTGACATCACTGCTCCAGGAGTTAAATACGTGGAAGCTTATCTTGGTGTGTGCGTCCGGAAATGTCATCCTCAGAGATTGTGTATGGTGTTACTCAGCATAGGAATTTACCATTGCCCGCGTATGCGTTACGGAACCATTGCATCTGAAAGGCCACTGCGCTAAAAGCCTCGACTACGCATGGATTGATCAGATTGGCGTCCGATCCCATGTCAATAAAGGCTGTAGCTGAACAGGTACGACCCCTTGTGCTCAAGGTGACTTGAAGCAGTGCTCGATTCGATACTGCCACAGTGTAATTCACACTCACTGGAGTTGTAAACTTGAGAGCGGAACGCATGGGCCTGACCGGACAGTGAGCTATTAAGTGGCCCAGCCATCCACAGTAAAAGCATTGACCCTCTCGCAGGCGTTGCAGTCGTTCCTCTGCCGGGCGATCGAGCCCCTCAACCTGCATAGGCTCCGTCACGGTTATGGGCACTGGCAGAAGAGGAACCGGTGGAGCGGACGCGCCCTGCTCTCCCTCTAGTAGCGAGTCCACCTATCTCTGGATCGCTAGCCTCTGGTCGATCCTGAGAGATAGGGTGATGAGCGAATCCAGGGAGGTAGGCAATTCCACTGTAATGAGGTGACTGCAGATTTGCGGTTAAAGTCCTTGGAAAAAGCCGTCGAGAAGTGCCTCTTCATTCCATCGACTTTCAGCTGCTCTGATGCAAAACTCAATTGCACAATCTGCCACACGACCCTGCCCATGTCGAAGTGTGATCAATGTAGCCGCTGCCTCGCGTTCCGGCAAGGAATACTGGAAGACTTGCATCATGGCACATAGGAAGGAGGTCCAGGAGTGGCACATTTCGGAGTTACGACTCCACTGTGCTGTAGCCCACACCTCCGTTCTCCACGTCAGGTGGGATATGATGAAGGCAATTCGTGCACACTCCGTTGGGAAGGCGGAAGCCTCCAGCTCGAAGTGGAGGTCACACTGAGCAAGGAAGGGGTTGACGTTCCCAGTATCTCCGGAAATGTGTTCAGGCCGGGAGAGAGCTGTGTACCCGAACCGCTGAATCTCCACGACTGGTGGGGTGGGAGGAGCGACCTGGACTGGGGTAGAAACTGTGGCGGGCGCCGTTGAAGTCATGTTAGTGGCACTAGCCTGAGATGCTAGCCATGGCTCTAATCGGGCACAAATCTCGAGAAGTCTTTGGTTGGTAACCTGAAGAACAGTCTCCTGATCGGCCAGGCGATGCCCTGGATCTGTAGAGAGGGGCGGATGGCTTCTGAGTCGGCTGGGTCCAGGTCATGGCTAGATCGTTCTGTCATAACCAGAACTCTAGTGTGGACCCAAATGAATGACTCAGTAAGCAGGGAGGCAGTTAAAGGAAGGTGTTTATTCATTCCAAGGTCGTAAACCGGGAGGTCAGAGAGAGCAGCAATATCAAGGACGTTAAGCTTAATGGGTTGGTCGGAGGACAGGCAGAGGTCGATACACTGGGATTCAGGATCAGGAACAAGGAAGTGCGGGAACGAGGCATGGATGGTACAGAAAGCCAGACCGTCCGCTGGGTCCTACATATACTAGAGTTCATTATAGCATATGAGGTGCAGATGTGCGCCTCCTAATCAACGCAGGTGTGTAGGGAACCTGCACCACCAGGACCAGGCAGGACCATGACACTTCTTGAAAAAACAAAAACTGAAAAATCACATAGCCATAAATATCTGGGCCCTTTGCTGTGACATATGAAGTATTTAACTTGGGTGCTGTACATTTTCTCTTTCATCATAAAGATGGGTCTACACTAGGGGTCTCAAAATCAATTTATCTTGTGGCTGCCAAGACTGGGCCGCAGCCTTGGTGCACATTTTTTTGAAAAGTCAAATCTTCTCAAAACTCTTTTTTTTTTTTTTTTTTTTAAATAAAACAAAATAAACAAGGACAATGCCGTCAACAAGTTATGTGAAAAATTACAAATAAAATGCGTCATTCCAAAGGTCAGTGGGTGGCGTCTGGCATCCATGTTCCAGGAATCAAAGTTTTATGAAAGCTGCTAATTAGCTTGAGGTCCGTTTGATGTCTCCTCAGCCTTTTGCTTGGTCCGTATTGGTGGTACCTTTGGGAGTCCAGACTTTAACGTTAGATGTTAAATTAGTTTTAGGAGCCACCAATACCATCGCACTGCGGGGATAATTGAAGAATGCAGTTTATAGTCATGGGAAGTCTCTGTCACCTCCATTGCAAATGGTACGTTTGTTAAATAGAGTAGCCCGACCGAAGCCTCTACTCACTGCAAAACACATGAAAGTCCACATGGAGTTTGTAAAAAAAAAAAAAAAGAAAAAAAAACCATACACACACAAAGGTCTCCAACATGTGAGAAATGAGATTCTCAGGTCTGATGAGACCAACATATAACGTTTTGGTCTAAAATCTAAAATCCAATATATTGTTGAACAGCTTTGGAGTCCTCAGGGTGTGGTATGTCCTGGACCGCCCTAATCTTTTCAGGGTCTGCCCTGAGCCCCTCTGCTGACAAAATGTGTGTCATGGTCCTGACGGTCCAGCCCTGGCTGTGCGGGTGCCCACACGGCCGCGCTGATTGGGAGGCCCACATCTGCGCCTCATGCTGGCTGATTGGTCCCGATGTATATAGAACCCTGGGGACGACTGGTCCTTTGCCAGATCGTTGCAACCCATGCCCCGTTCCTGCCCTCCTGTATCGCTGATCGTGAACCAGTGTGGACCGACTCCTGCCTGCCCGCGGACCTGGTCTCTATGCCCGACGTCCTGACTACCGCTGCTGCACCTGACTGTCTGCCTGATCCCCGAACTTGGAACAATAAACGTTTTTACTGAATTACCTCTGCGTCTCCCGAGTCCTGCATTTGGGTCCTCCCTCCATATCGATGGGTCGTGACAATGTGCGCATCGAAGTTAACCTCAATGACTCTGAATTGCAGTTACTTTAACCTCAGCCACAATGTGACCTCCCTGCACTGCTGCATGAGTGCTAAGACTTTTTTTTTAATCATTATCCTGTATAGCCAGCTCATCAGTCTCTCCACACCCAATTATTTGCTATGGGTTCTACCCAACTTAAACCAGCCAGGAGCTCATGTTGCTTTCACTGGTATATTTCCGGTGCAACTGACACACCAAATGGCAGTTTTAACCAGCGTTTCCTGCCCCATGGTGCCCAGAATGTTGTTGTGAGACTGCTCTCCTCATCTAACTTGCACTGTAAGAATGCATCTTGCGCATCTACTAGTGTGAAAATGCGAGCCAGAGGAAGCTTGTAAATAACATCCTCAAGTGTCGGCATAATGTAGTGAGACCTTCTCAAAGCTTGACTTTACGACTTGGGGTCAATCCATATTCTTAATTTGTCCTGTTGTCGCACAATGACCATGTTACTAATCCACTCAGTAGGCTCTGACACTGAGGTTAGGTGGCCATCTTTTTCATATTTATCTAATTGAGCCTTAATGGCATCCCTGAGAGCCACTGGAACATTGTGGGGGGAGGCCTGTACCGAGGCTACATTTGCATTCAGTTCAAAATGAACATACCCTGGAAGAGACTCGACTCGGTCATTCAAATTATTGTGGTAGGTCTGCACTAGGCGTTGTCTAGTCAGTTGTTCTGAGCTGTCATGTCCAATCATCATCAGCTCCTCTGGGATGGTGAACTGCATTCGACATAGACGTTCACTAGTTTCACCAGACAACAGAGGTCTCTGCCCGCTTCTTACTTTCTCAAATCTTAACTTGTGTGTCTTCCCTCTCACCACACACTTTGGAATATGCCTATCGAATGCAATGATTGACCAGAATATAAAAGCAATCGAGTCTGGCTTGGCAGCAACTTAATTTCAGGAGTGAGTCTCCTCACATCTTTTATACTGATTACATGACATGCTGCCCCTGAATCCAGCTGGCACCTCTGAGACCCTCCCGTCATTTTAATGTTAACCAATCACTTTTTTCCTCTTCCCTGAACCGCCCCTATGCTCTCTGCAGTGTATATGTGTGCCTCTGTGACAAGTCTGCCTGTATCCTCCACATCAGCGTTTGCTGTGTGTAGCTGTCGCATATCCCAGCACCTTTTCATACACGGACCCGAGAATGATGTCCATCCGTTGCATGCAGTGTCTCTAATGACCGGTCTTGAGTGATTGTTTTTATCCTCATGTCTGTCATTTCAGCAATTCTGCAAATTTTTATGGCTGATGACAGAATAAGATCTTTCTCTCTAAGCAAGCGACGGCGCACACTAGCATTGCTTCCACCAAGTACCAATCTGTCTCTTTTTAGATCCTCTCTGAGTTGTCCATACTCACAGGAAGCAGCCTTCTCCCTCAATTTCGTCACAAATGAGTCAATGGGCTCTTCTTCGTCATGTTTGCAAATGCCAAACATATACCTCTCAAATATGATGTTCCTGGCTGACTTGAAATAGTCCTCCAATGCGTCCAGAATAACTTTGGAGTCCTTTCCTTGTTCTGCAGAAAATCCCAGGTTGTGTTTGTTTATGTGACGGCATTCACTGCCCATCACTCTTGCAAAGTCGCTGCCTGTAGCTCTTTTGCTTTGTCTTGTAATCCTGTTGCTAGCACATGATCCTCGAATTCTGCTCTGAAAAACAAAACATTCAAAATAATTTACATTGACAGTTCATAATACTATAGCCAATAGATTTTCACTTAGATCCAATGTGTAGGGAGTGTTACCATTACATCATCATGATTATGGTTTACCATCTTGTCAAGGAGTATTATATCAAGCATTAGCTAGCTTTAAAAGGGGGGATTTTATGATAAGTAGAATATATTATTTGAATAATAAACACATTGCATCTACCCTTATATTAGCTAAGTAGGATTTACAAATCTACAGTGCCTTGTGAAAGTATTTGGTCCCCTTGAACCTTTCAACCTTTCGTCACATTTCAGGCTTCAAACATAAAGATATAGAATATATATATATATTTTTTTGTCAAGAATCAACAAGGGAGACAATTGTGAAGTGGAACAATATTTATTGGCTATTTTAATCTCTTTTAACAAATAAAAACTTGAAAAGTGCAGCGTCCAATATGATTCGGCCCCCTTGCATTAATACTTTGTAGCGCCATGTTCTGCTGCAAGTTGTTTGGGGTATGTCTATCAGTTTTGCACATCAAGAGTCTGAAATTCTTGCCCATTCTTCGTTACAAAACAGCTCGAGCTCAGTGAGGTTGGATGCAGAGCGTTTGCGAACAGCAGTCTTCAGCTCTGCCCACAGACTCTGATTGGATTCAGGTCTGGACTTTGACATGGCCATTGTAACACCTGTATACGTTTATTTGTGAACCATTCCATTGTAGATTTGGCTTTATGTTTTGGGTAATTGTCCTGTTGGAAGACAAATCACCGTCCCAATGTCAGGTCTTGTGACGACTCCAACAAATTTTCTTCCAGGATGGTCCTGTATTTGGCTCCATTCATCTTCCCATCAATTTTAACCACCTTCCCTCTCCCTGCTGAAGAAAAGCAGGCCCAAACCATGATGCTGCCACCATCATATTTGACAGTGGGGATGCTGTGTTCAGGGTGATGAGCTGTGTTGCTTTTACAGCAAACATATCGTTTTGAATAATTGCCAAAAAGTTTGATTTTGGTTTCATCTGACCAGAGTACCTTCTTCCACATGTTTGTCGTGTCTCCCAGGGGGCTTGTGGAAAACTTTAAACAAGACTTTTTATGGATATCTTTCGGAAATGGCTTTCTTCTTGCCACTCTTCCATAAAGGCCTGATTGGTGCAGTGTGCAACTGTTGTCCTCTAGACAGACTCTCCCACCTCAGCTGTAGATCTCTGCAGTTTATCCAGAGGGATCATTGGCCTCTTGGCTGCATCTCTGACCAGTCTGTTCAAGGTGAAGGTTTAAAGGGACGGCTGGGTCTTGGTAGATTTATACTCCTTCCATTTCAATATGATTGCTTGCACAGTGCTCTTTGAGATGTTTAAAGCTTGGGAAATCTTTTTGTATCAAAATTTGGGTTTTAAACTTCTACAGAACAGTATCTCGGACTTCCCTGGTGTCTTCCTTGGTCTTCATGATGCTCTCTGCACTTTTAACAGAACCCTGAGACTATCACAGAGCAGGTGCATTTATACGGAGACTTGATTACACACAGGTGGATTCTATTTATCATCATCAGTCAACATTGGATCATTCAGAAATCCTCATTGAACCTCTGGAGTGAGTTTGCTGCACTGAAAGTAAAGGGACCGAATAATATTGCATGCAACACATTTCAGTTTTTTATTTGTAAAAAAAGTATAAAACATTCCAATAAATTTTGTTCAACTTCATGATTGTGTCCCACTTGTTGTTGATTCTTGACAAAAAATGAGAATTTTATATCTTTATGTTTGAAGCCTGAAATGTGGTGAAAGGTTGAAAAGTTCAAGGCCAAATACTTTCACAAGGCATTGTAACTGTATGAACATTATCATTATGTTGTTGTCAGGCTTAAGAATTCAGTTACTAACCTTCGCAATGATGAGAATTTGATTGTTGACAGTGCGACGTTGCACATATTTTAACCATCCACACATTAATAGTTGTATGACTCAAGCGATTTTCATGTCTTTTATTTGTGTAAGCATTTGCAGTATTCTCTTCATAATATCGGGACACGTGATATTCGGCAAGATTTCATAGTCATTTGAAAAGTCCTCCTTCTTTGTTTCGTCCTGATCAATTCTATGAAACAAAATAAGTTTAGTCTTGTATCTCACCAAAAACTCTTGCTCCACACCTGCCATATACGTCTTCTTAACAGAACTAACATTAATGGTACATCTTCTTCTTCTTCTTTTCCTTTCGGCTTGTCCCGTTAGGGGTCGCCACAGCGTGTCATCTTTTGCCATCTTAGCCTATCTCCTGCATCTTCCTCTCTAACCCCAACTGCCCTCATGTCTTCCCTCACCACATCCATAAACCTTCTCTTTGGTCTTCCTCTCGCTCTTTTGCCTGGGAGCGCCATCCTCAGCATCCTTCTACCAATATACTCACTCTCTCGCCTCTGAACATGTCCAAACCATCGAAGTCTGCTCTCTCGAATCTTGTCTCCAAAACATCCAGCTTTGGCCGTCCCTCGAATGAGCTCATTTCTAATCCTATCCAACCTGGTCACTCCGAGCGAGAACCTCAACATCTTCATTTCTGCCACCTCCAGTTCAGCTTCCTGTTGTTTCTTCAGTGCCACCGTCTCTAATCCGTACATCATGGCCGGCCTCACCACCGCTGTTTTGTAAACTTTGCCCTTCATCCGAGCAGACACTCTTCTGTCACATAACACACCAGACACCTTTCGCCAGCTGTTCCAACCTGCTTGGACCCGTTTCTTCACTTCCTGACCACACTCTCCATTGCTCTGTATTGTTGACCCCAAGTATTTGAAGTCGTCCACCCTCGCTATCTCTTCTCCCTGTAGCCTCACTCTTCCCCCTCTACTTTTCTCATTCACGCACATATATTCTGTTTTACTTCGGCTAATCTTCATTCCTCTCCTTTCCAGTGCATGTCTCCATCTTTCCAATTGTTCCTCTGCATGCTCCCTGCTTTCACTGCATATGACAATATCATCTGCGAACATCATGGTCCAAGGGGATTCCAGTCTAACCTCATCTGTCAGCCTATCCATTACCACTGCAAACAGGAAGGGGCTCAGAGCTGATCCCTGATGCAGTCCCACCTCCACCTTAAATTCCTCTGTCACACCTAAGGCACACCTCACCATTGTTCTGCTGCCATCATACATGTCCTGTACTATTTTAACATACTTCTCTGCCACACCAGAATTACGCATGCAGTACCACAGTTCCTCTCTTGGTACTTTGTCATAGGCTTTCTCTAGATCCACAAAGACACAATGTAGCCTTCTGACCTTCTCTGTACTTTTCCACGAGCATCCTCAAGGCAAATAATGCATCTGTGGTACTCTTTCTAGGCATGGAACCATACTGTTGCTCGCAGATACTTACTCTGTCCTGGGTCTAGCCTCCACTACTCTTTCCCATAACTTCATTGTGTGGCTCATCAACTTTATTCCTCTATAGTTCCCACAGCTCTGAACATCCCCTTTGTTCTTAAAAATGGGAACTAGAACACTTTTCCTCCATTCTTCAGGCATCTTTTCGCCCGCTAGTATTCTGTTGAATAAGTTGGTCAAAAACTCCACAGCCATCTCTCCAAATTGCTTCCATACCTCTACCGGTATGTCATCAGGACCAACTGCCTTTCCATTTTTCATCCTTTGTAGTGCCTTTCTGACTTCCCCCTTAGTAATCATTTCCACTTCCTGGTCCATCACTCTTGCCTCTTCAACTCTTCCTTCTCTCTCATTTTCTTCATTCATCAACTTCTCAAAGTATTCTTTCCATCTATTTAGTACACTACCGGCACCAGTCAACACATTTCCATCTCTATCCTTAATCACCCTTACCTGCTGCACATCCTTCCCATCTCTATCCCTCTGTCTGGCCAACCTGTAGAGATCCTTTTCTCCTTCTTTCGTGTCCAACCTGGTGTACATGTCTTCATATGCCTCTTGTTTAGCCTTTGCCACCTCTACCTTTGCCCTACGTCGCATCTCGATGTACTCCTTTCGCCTCTCCTCAGTCCTCTCAGTATCCCACTTCTTCTTCGCTAATCTCTTTCCTTGTATGACTCCCTGTATTTTGGGGTTCCACCACCAAGTCTCCTTCTCCCCTTTCCTACCAGATGACACACCAAGTACTCTCCTGCCTGTCTCTCTGATCACCTTGGCTGTCGTCGTCCAGTCTTCCGGGAGCTTCGGTTGTCCATCGAGAGCCTGTCTCACCTCTTTCCGGAAGGCCGCACAACATTCTTCCTTTCTCAGCTTCCACCACATGGTTCTCTGCTCTACCTTTGTCTTCTTAATCTTCCTACCCACCACCAGAATCATCCTACATACTACCATCCTATGCTGTCGAGCTACACTCTCCCCTACCACTACTTTACAGTCAGTAACCTCCTTCAGATTACATCGTCTGCACAAAATATAATCTACCTGCGTGGTTCTACCTCCGCTCTTTAGGTCACTATATGTTCCTCCCTCTTCTGGAAATAAGTGTTCACTACAGCCATCTCCATCCTTTTTGCAAAGTCCACCACCATCTGCCCTTCAAAGTTCCTTTCATGGATGCCGTACTTACCCATCACTTCTTCATCGCCCCTGTTTCCTTTACCAATATGTCCATTACAATTTGCACCAATCACAACTCTCTCGCTGTCTGGGATGCTCAGAACTACTTCATCTAGTTCCTTCCAGAATTTCTCTTTCAACTCTAGGTCACATCCTACCTGTGGTGCATAGCCGCTAACCACATTATACATAACACCCTCAATTTCAAATTTTAGTCTCATCACTCGATCTGATACTCTTTTCACCTCCAAGACATTCTTAGCCAGCTCTTCCTTTAAAATAACCCCTACTCCATTTCTCTTCCCATCTACTCCGTGGTAGAATAATTTAAACCCTGCTCCCAAACTTCTAGCCTTACTACCTTTCCACCTGCTCTCTTGGATGCACAGAATATCAACCTTTCTCCTAATCATCATGTCAACCAACTCCTGTGCTTTTCCTGTCATAGTTCCAACATTCAAAGTCCCTACACTCAGTTGTAGGCTCTGTGCATTCCTCTTTTTCTTCTGACGCTGGATCCGGTTTCCTCCTCTTCTTTGTCTTCGACCCACAGTAGCTGAATTTCCACCGACGCCCTGCAGGTTAGCAGTGCCGGGGGCGGGCGTTGTTAACCCGGGCCACGACCGATCCGGTATGGGATTCTTTAGATGAACGCTCATATTTGTTTGGCACAGTTTTTACGCCGGATGCCCTTCCTGACGCAACCCTCTGCATTTATCCGGGCTTGGGACCGGCCTACAGATTGCACTGGTTTGTGCCCCCATAGGGCTGCATTAACATTAATGGTACATAAGTCTGACATATTGGATACTGATACTGATACTGATGGAAAGGAGAGGAATGAAGATTAGCCAAAGTAAGACGTAATGTACGTGCATGAATGACAAGTGGAGGGAACGGAAGTGGAGAGTGAAGCTCCAGGTAGAAGAGCTAGCGAGGGTGGACAACTTCAAATATTTGGGGTCAACAATCCAGAGCAATGGTTAGTGTTGTAAGGAAGTGAAGAAACGGGTCCAAGTATGCTGGAACAGCTGGTGGAAAGTGTCTGGTGTGTTATCTGACAGAAGAGTCTCTGCTAGGTTGAAGGGCAAACTATAAAACAGTGGTGAGACCAGCCATAATCTACGGATTAGAGACAGTGGCACAGAAGAGACAACAGGAAGCAGATCTGGAGATGGCAGAAATGAAGATGTTAAGGTTCTCTCTCGTAGCGAGCAGGTTAGATAGGTTTAGAAATTAGCTCATTGGAGGGACAGCCAACATTAGATTAGAGACATGGTTTGAGAGAGCAGACTTAGATGGTTTGGAGATGTCCAGAGGCAAGAGAGTGAGTATATTGGTCGAAGGATGCGGAGGATGGAGTTGCCAGGCAAAAGAGAGAGGAAGACCAAAGAGAAGGTTGATGGATGTTGTGAGGGAAGACATGTGGGCAGTGGGTGTTAAAGAGGAATATGCAGGAGAAAGTTTACACAGAAAAAGATGACGTGCTGTGGCGATCCCTTATGGGACAAGCCCAAAGGAAAAGAAGAAGAGGGACAGCCAAGATTAAATATTTTAGAGACAAATGTTAGAGAGAGCTGACTACGATGGTTCGGACATATCCAGAGGAGAGAGAATGAGTAGATTCATAAAAGGGTGGTGAGGATGGACCTGGAAAGACAAAGAGAAAATGTAGTGAGAGAATACGTAAGAGCAGTTGGTGCTAAGAGAGGAGGATGCAGATAAGCTTTCATGGAAAACGATGAGTTGCTGCGGCGACCCCTAACTGTACATGCCAAAAGGAAAAGAATAAGATTCTTCACTAACTGTCCCGTGGTTATGTACTTGGGGGAAAAAAAAAATATTGCGAGCTGTCTGAGCCCATGGGCACTTGAGGTTGCCCATCTCCAATTCAGGCAGAAATTTTGGCGCACCATAATTGACAAGGTTAGAAAATATTTATCTTCTCAATCTAATTTCTGTCTGTCGGCTAGTGTGTGATCAAGTTTCACTTCCTATTGTTTGAAATTGAATAAGAGGCTGTGAAATGTGATGTATTGGCCAGAAAATAAAGAGAATAAAAGCGCATAAGTAATCGTGGTGAAAAAGAGAAACAGAGAAATAACCAATACATTAAGTGTTGTAATTAGCACAAAGAGAAGGCGGAGTCGCTCTTCTAGTGAATTTTAGAATCAATAAGTCCTGTTTTGTGTTAAGAGGTGGTATTGTTCCATTACGGAATCTGAAATACCACAATTTCCTCGAACCAACAACTACTTAATGTGTGTGGAGTAAACTGTCGGGGACAGAGAGAGAAACAATAAATAGTAACCTGTTGGGGACAGAGACAGAAACAAGAAATAGTAACCCGTTGGGGACAGAGAGAAACAGTAACCTGTCGGGAACAGCGAGAAACGAAACAGTAAACTGTCGGGAACAGAGACAAATCACACTGGATACATTATACTCCAAATAGAGGTGGTTTCGTTTTTTTTAATCATAGAAACAGTAATTCCTAATTTACCAGTATAAGAGGCGACATCGTTCTTCAGAAGAATCTTAGATGCCTTAAAATTCCTCACGTTACAGTGTGAAGTAGTTAAGAAAACTGTGCAAGCTTGAGTACCGGTGTTTTGTAAAAACATCCATTTCATTTGCATTCATTTGGCAAATGCCTTTTTCAGCATCCCATTGGATTCAATCATGCAGAAATATTTTGCGTTCACATGGAATGGCGAATGTTATTCATACACTCGTCTTCCACAAGGGTTTGTGTTGTCACCAGGACTTTTTAATGCCTATTTGAAACAACTGTTGGCTCCTTTGCAGCTTCCAGACGGAGTACTGCTGGTACAATATGTTGATGACATTTTGCTTGATGCTCCTTCACCTGCAGCAGAAGACTCATTTATTGCTTTAAAACAGCAACTGTCCTCTGCTGCTGCGCTAACCATCCTTAACTATTCCAAAATGTTTTACCTGGATGTGTCTGAAAAAGCCAGCAGCGTTACTGCTGTTCTTTTTCCGAAAGGGGGAGGAAGTGTGCGAAATGTTTGCTTATATGCCTCCACACACAGCAAAGACATCCAGTATGCGCAGCATTCGCATCCGCCCTGGCCCGACTCGTACAAAAAACATCACACGTAGTTTTGCACCATCCATTGACCATCCAAGCATCCCACAGCACAGTTCAATATGTTACAAGCCACGCATTTACAAAGACAGGAGGGCGACAAAGAAAAATTGAGGCGGCATTGACGCAACCAAACATTTTGTTCACACAAGAAGGTGTCAATATGGCTGACGGTTTGATAGAAGGAGAACCACACTGTTACACATGATGGGTTGTGGAAGAAAATACACTCAGAAATGATCTGTATGACACACCAGCAAGCGACCCAGAAATTACTTTGTTCACAGATGGTTGTTGCTTCAAAGGCCCTGAAGGCCTACAATCGGGATTCGCAGTAATTCAATGGACAGGAGACACATTTACAATCCTCGTGGCCGAAAAATTAACTGGCATCCAATCAGCACAAAGAGCTGAAATAGTAGCTGTCAAAACTGCATTAGCCATAGGCCAAGGAGTCACAGCAAACATTTACACTGACTCCGCCTATGCCCATGTGGTAATCCACACTGCGCTTGCAGAGTGGCAAAGGAACAATTTTCTCACTGCCATGGGGGCTCCAACAGAACATCAACAAGACATTTGGCGCTCAGGGACGCACTCATATTACCTTAGGCTGTAGCTGTTATTAAATGCCAAGTGCATTCCAAAGGCACCGACATCATCACACAGGGAAATGCAGCTGCAGACAACACTGCAAAAGAGGTGGCCGGTTATCTCCCAACCTTACAAATGACAGTCAGTGAAGAGGAGGTGAAAGCCAGAAAGGAGGTGAGCATGGCCACAGTTAGGCAGTGGCAGCAGCAGGTCAACCCAGAGGAAAAGAGTGCATGGAAGTCGAAGGGGGGGAACGAAGAATGAGGACTGTGTGTGGACAAAAGATGGTAAGTGTATCCTGCCGCAAAAACAATTGAAGCAGCTGATAAGTGAAGCCCATTGACTGTGCCACGTGGGAGTGGAAGAAACGCTAAGGAGACTTAGCACGTGGTGGCACCCATTCATGAGAACCATTGTTAAGAGAGAACTGCAGGACTCCAGTGTATGAAGCAGATTTAATAGTATGCCTGCTACCAAGCAACCCCAGGGCAGTCATGATCCGGAAGTGACTGCCCCTGGGTAGGTGGTGTCGATGAATTTCACTGACATCATTGAATCTGTGTCGGGATATCAATACTTGTCATCGTGCACATCTTCTCCGGCTGGTCTGAGACTTATCCCTGCAGATCTGAAACAGCAAGTACCGTGGTCAAACATCTAGTTAATCATTACATTCTTTCCCATGGGTTCCCGAAAAAGATAAGATCAGACAATGGAACCCATTTACAAAAAAACATCTACAAGATGTTGAAAGAGCACTGGGATTAAAACATACGTTCGGTTGTGTGTACCAACCCCTAATCCCAAAGCCAAGTTGAACGCATGAACAGAAACATCAAAGAAAAATTAGCTATGTCACTGACCTGATCCAAATTGAATTGGCTACAAGCACTTCCAATTACATTAATGAACATTCAAATGTCTCTAAATTCATCAAAAGGGTAGAGACCCTTTGAGTACCATACCAACCGACCGTTCCAAGTGGCCTCAAGTCCTTTACCAGCACGACCAGTTGAAGGGCCACCCAAGCTAAAACAATTAACATTTGAGTTTTCACGTCTCACCGAAAACAAACTGATGCTCCCCGTGTACTTAATGATCGTGTTTTTTGTGTGGTTCAAGGTGCTGAAGCGGAAGTGGTCTTAACCCCGGTGGGACGGTCCCTACAAGGTGGTGGAACGAATTTCATCTGCTGTTCAATTGGAGGGAAAAGGGGACACGTGGTACCATCTTTCATCGACCCGCCCTGCTTGTACCCCGACTGGACAGCCTCTTCCCCCGCCCAATTATGCCCCATGTCACCAGCCGTTCTTGCCCAAGACCCCTGACCCCAGTCACCATCTCACCTCCACACACACTTACCCCAACATGCCACGTTTCATTGATAAAATGCACCCCACCCTTTTCCCTTGTTTGTTGTTGGCCATTGTCACACCCTCAACCACGAAAGTCAATAGCCCCACTCCTGTCAATCGACCTTTCCAAAGCAGACAATCAACAGAAGACATCTGCTTCCTGCTCCCGGGTAATGAAGAAGTGACTTTTGAGTTTGATGCATGCACTTTATAAATGTGAATGGGCTGCAAAATATGAATATTATTTGTCTTCTGTGTACTGGTCATATCGCACAACCATAGTGTACACAGAACAAGACTGGAAAACATCATGCACTTCGCTCCCTCACCCCACAAATTTGTCAAATTAACTCATCGAGAGGCCTGAGTTAAGATGGGTCCCAGCTCCCCGGTACTGCATATTTGGCTCTAACTATAGATTTGTGCGGGTTAAACGTTTCCCCATTATTCACTTCCAAACTACAGATTGGTGCCAGCAGCGATAATGTCCCTAATTATCCACATTGAATTAATTTGATGTTGTCCATGAACGTCCTCATAGGTCCTCATCGGAGACCCATGTGTATATGCCAAGTGTTTTCTCGTTCCCCTACTAAACACCGACCGTGACAATCATTAACTAATCAAAATCCGAATCATAGAACCCAATTCATCGACTCCTTCACCACTAAAACACATTGAAGGTAGCTAAGGACTTGATGAAGATTGGCACTAACACATGGATGGAAAGAGCAGTGGCAGCCAACAAACTTTCAATGAATCAGATTGCCTAATTTGTATTTGAATTCATGTCCCATAATGAGTTTGGTTACACCCCCTATTGATCACAATGGGTTTCGGTGCATTTTAGATGTCATGTCTCAGGATGTGCTGAGCCCCCACTATGAAAAATGGGACCAAATACATCCTTTGTCGCCGCTCACTGCTCCCCCACCATGGTTTAATGCAAGGGTTGTGCAGTTAAATGCCACATGTTTTTCCAAAAATTCATTAGGAATGTTCAAAAAGACAATGTCAGTCTTATCCCAATTTCCTTATGTGCCCTGTTGGTTTCTACCACTGACCGGGATGGCTCCACACATTTGACCAAAAGTAGGGCGGATGTGTGGTGGTATTGCGGGGGTGTTACGCTGTACAACCCACTGCCCATTGTATGGACTGCGCGTTGTGCATTAGTCTCTGCTATTTATCCTACTTTGGTTGTTCCATTGTCCTCCCACAAAGATATTACCATACCTTCTTCCGCCGTTTTCCGCCGCGCTAAAAGAAGCACTCGGGTCATTGGTACGCTCGATAATTCCCCAGTTTACATTGATGCCATTGGCGTACCCCGTGATGTCCCCGACAAGTACAAATTGGCATATCAAATTGCTCCTGTTTTCGAAAGTTTTCCCATTTGGTCCGCTGTTTTCACTGTCACCCCTATAAAAAACGTTGATCACATCAATTATTTGCATTACAATCAACAACGTTTAACAAATTATACCCGGGATGGATTTGAAGCAGTACATGAACAATTGGCAGCCAACTTCTTTAATGACATTGCAAACCAACAGAGCAGTCGACTTCTTGTTGGCTGAGAGGGGCGGACTTTGTCGTGGATTTGGCGATCAATGTGGTACCATATTTCCAAACAACACGGCCCCTGATGGCTCTTTAACCAAGATCCTCCAAAAGCTGTGATCATTGTCATATGAAGTAAAGTCCCATTCAGGTGTAGACATGTCCATGTGGGACAGCTGGATGGATGCATTTGGCAAATACAAAAACTTGATTTCTTCTGTAAAGCAGTCCGTTGCCGTTTTTGCAGCTCTGCTAAGTTTGTGCGGATGTTGCTGCATTCCCTGTATTCAAGGTTGTGTCAGAGGTTTATCACAACTGCAATCGAAAAGAAGGAAGCTGTAAATCCGCCTCCTTACGCTGCTCAATCGTACATGGCCGACCGCAACAATGCGATCGATGATGACCCCGCTGGCACATTTCTGTGACAAACACAACAAGTTATATAATAGTTATTAATCTGTAAAGTTGTTTCAAACTCAAAAGGGATGCTAAAATTTTTTCGCTATTGGGTTATCGTCATTGTTTCATTACCAGATTGTATAAATTGGATTTTGTTGCCAAATTAAATTTTCCTGCTTTGTTGTGTTGGACTCGGTTGAGTCCAAAAGGGGGACTGTAAAGATTATGTTAGGACAGTAACCTGCGCAAATACCCGGTTCCAGGAACTGCCTTAAATGGAGTCGTTTTTCCAGCAGGCTCCGTCCGGCCTTGTATGACTAGCCAAAACAGAGTTGTTTTTTTAGCAGGCACCTGCCTTGAGTGACCAGGCACAACGGAGGTGTTTTTCAGCATACTCAACAGCCTTGGGTCTCTAGTTAAATCAGTTAGATCCTGTTTTCAGACTTTTTCGCCAACGGCAGCGTTCCAACATTGCATATATAATTTTTGTTCTGCTTTCACACACACACTCGGTGTCGGACCACACTCTTTGCCTGTGTCACATTGTGTGTCACAAAGCGCTCTGTTCATTAAACTTCGAAGTTACATTCAGTCAAATTTCACACCTCTGGAGTCCAGTTATTGACCGAACCTGGAATTGACTCCTCCGTACAGGGCACTTAACCACGCCTCCTGAAGTGACGTCACGCCACGTGCGCTGAGGTCAGACAAACATTTAGGAAAAATATCGGCGCAGCAAGAAAGGAATAGAGAGAAACTGTCCGATTTATTGGCTGATTTCTCACTCGCATTCTTAGCTAACACTGAAATATCGTTGAAAAGCAGACAGCAGGGTTCAAGTATTTCAGCGAGGGGTATTTCAATGGTATTTACATGCATATCGACGGAGAAACCATTGATATTAGCGCGAGATCTTTCCAGAGTCAGAGGAAGACCGAGAAGCCACATAATATAATATATTATAACCCAAAGACGAATTCGTCATTGACAGTTTCCTATTTTCGTGTTACATATCACACTTGTGTGCAGAATCTGTATATGTATCTGTATAGCCGTTTGTGAACCACTGTATGAAGGAAAAGAAGGCGAGGCTTGATTCACGAGTTGTTTCTCTCGTTTTCTTTGTGTAACGTCACGCGCTCCCCTCAATAATTATTCTTGAATTAGTGCCGGACCTACGCAAGTCCCGACCGAGTACGACAATCACTACTTTAGTGTCCTCAAACATCCTTCCTTCAGTCTTGGTGTCTCGGTGCACGTCGAAGGCTTTTAGGACTGCTAGTCCGGTTTAGCTTAGCTAATTAGCCGCGAACAATGGAACACGTTTGTGCAGTCAGATCATCGCAAAATATCGCTCAACACAGATCAAGTGTGACAATCATTCACACGTAGCTATATTATGCAAGCGAAGAACTGCTAATTCATTTATATGAGACATGAACTGAAAATCAAATATACGGCATACCTTCGTGCAAACAAACAAAGTCCGGTTTAGCTTCGCTCGGGAGCGCCGAACAGAGACACGTTTGTGCAGTCAGATTATCGCAAAATATCGCTCAACACAGATCAAGTGTGTCAATCATTCACACTTAGCAATGTTATGCAAGCGAAGAACTGCTAATTCATTTATATGAGACATGTATTGAAAATCAAATTTCGGGTTTACCTTCGTGCAAACATATCTGTTCCGGTTGATGGATTCAGTTGATCATGCGGTCTTCCTCAAAGTTTTATCCATCAAAGACATTTTTCGTACTCGGTCTTCTGTTCCGGTTGATTTTAGATGGATTCAGTTGATGATGCGGTCTTCCACAAAGTTTGATCCATCAAAGACATTTTTCGTACTGGGTCTTCGGTTTTTGAAAGGGTACGAATTGAACTCCGCCAACTAGCCTTTCAGGATACCTGTCGTCACTATTATAAAGTCCGTCACTCCACCTCTTAACCATATCTATTGTTAAAGAACCCAAATACGCGATAAAACGCCAACAGAAGCTATATTGGAAGATCCAACGTTGTCTGAGAAAACTGCGGGTCCAAAAAAGGGTCGTGGTTTATGCAGATCTATGCCCTCTGATTGGTCAGTGACGCGGATTGCGCAACATCCACGGAGGGGTAAATTGGACAAACACGCGGGAGGATCCCAAAAGTCCCTCCTTCCAACAACACCTACCTGTCATCTGGAACCCACAAACCTCTCATCCATTGCATCTGTGCAATAAATTTTTCACGACGAACCGTGTCTTTTGGAAAAGTATGAAGAGCAAATCCATCCTCCTGAGTGTTCGAGCAATATCCAGCAATACAACGAGCTGGCATTTTGGCTAACACGAAGGAACAACAAGCTACCCTCCAACAGATAAAACTAGTATAAACAGACCACTGGAGTGCGCTACTGGCTTGAGAGGATTTTCAAGGCAGGAGTTACAAAAATCCATATACGTCAAAATCATGTTTTGTGGTGAAAAAACAGATGGGTCCATACTGGCTGCCGTTTTTTCATTAATAACATACTAAAAATCGTGCATTTCATGACAGTGGACCTTTAATAATGCTGTGTTCCTTTAGCGTTTCTGCATTTTCGTTTTGTTTCGAAGATTTCGTTAGCTCAAGTTACGAGAAAAAAAATCATCTCCCGCCCCCTCATTATTGCTTGTTTAAGTTATTCTGCACTTTTGTTAACAAAAAAAAAAGTTTACAAGGCTGGGGGCCTAGTCGCTACAGATACACCAATCCACTCTCAGCCTCGCCTACTCTACTACTAAAGCATAAATTTTAAGCAAAAAATAAATATATTTCTGAAATATTTTTTATATAAAGTATTTAAACTATACATATATTCATATTATACAGTTTTTAATTTCAGAAAAAGCTAAAAAAAATGCTTAAAAAAATACATTTTTAGGCTTGGATCGCTTTATTTCTTTTTTCCATTCATTGTAATGGGAAATGTCGATTTGGTTTTCGAACAAATCGCTTCTTGAACCGCCTTCTGGAATGGATTGTGGTGGATACTGGTTTCATTCAACCATGTCAACAGTGTTCAAAGTTAAAAAGTTAGAAAATAAATGACGATCAACATACCTTCCCAACTTGTCTTAACAAAAGCTCTTCGCAGTTTTAGTACTTTGTGTGTGTGTGGGGAGGTGGGGGGCTTCTGAGCTTGGTTCGGGTTAAACCGTGACCTTTATTGTACAGTGTGAAACCAAACTGTTTTTCCAATCAAACTACAAACAATTACCATTACGTTATACAGCCCACAGTAATACATCATTTACATTGAGAACAAATAACTTTTTTCCGTCATTTAGAACAATAAAATGAAATTCTGAAATTATGTTACAAACAAAATAAAATATAATATTGCACGATGTGAACTTTAACTGTGTCTCTCTCATATTTACTGTCCATCTGGGTTTCTCCTGTCCTGTTTCCTGCCACTGCCACCGCATCTGTCAGGCACATATTTCAGGCATGACATGACCACACTTCGTACATCACTCAGGGTCCCCTCGTGATTTCTCAAGACACACTTGACAAGCAGTGTGCAAGCGAAAATGCTATTAGACAAACACGAGTTACCAAGTTGTGACGTCAGAGTTAATCCATCACAAAAGGGGGCGTTTGTCAGGTCCGGGAAACTAAGTCAAAGTTCGCAGATTTTAATTCATAAACACTTATATTGTTTAGTAAAAACATTGAACAAGATATGCATTTTATGGTAAAGTTGAACACATATATATATATATATATATATATATATATATATATATATATACATATATATATATATATATATATATATATATATATACACAATGAAGAAAACAAGTACTTGAAATAGCCTGCTATATTGCAAGTTCTACGACTTGAAAATCATGGAGGGGTCTAATATTTTCATCGTAGGTGCATGTCCACTGTGAGAGATATAATCAAAAAAGAAAAATCCAGAAATGCATGATTATTTTAATGATTTATTTGTGTGATACAGCTGCAAATAAGTATTTGAACACCTGAGAAAACAAAAGTTAATATTTGGTACAGTAGCCTTTGTTTGCAATTACAGAGGTCAATCGTTTCCTGTAGTTGTTCACCGTGTTTGCACACACTGCAGGAAGGATTTTGGCCCACTCCTCCACACAGATCTTCTCCAGATCAGACAGGTTTTTGGGCTGTCGCTGACAAACACGGAGTTTCAGCTCCCTCCAAAGATTTTTGGTTGCGTATAGGTCTGGAGACTGGCTAGGCCACGCCAGATCCTTGATATGCTTCTTACAGACCCACTCCTTGGTTTTCCTGGCTGTGTGCTTTGGGTCACTGTCATGTTGAAAGACCCAGCCACGACCCATCTTCAATGCTCTGACTGAGGGAAAGAGGTTGTTCCCCAAAATCTGACAATACGTCGCTACGGTCATCGTCTTCTAAATTGAGAACAGTTGTCCTTTCCCATGTGCAGAAAAATGCCCCCAAAGCATGATTCTACCACCCCCATGCTTCACAGTAGGGATGGTGTTCCTGGGATGGAACTCATCATTCGTCTTCCTCCAAACATGGTTAGTGGAATTATGACCAGAAAGTTCCATTTTCCTTTCATCTGACCACAAAACTTTCTCCCATGACTCCTCTGTATCATCTAAATGGTCATTGGCAAACTTAAGACGGACCTTGACATGTGCTGATTTGAGCAGGGGAACCTTCCATGCCATGCATGATTTCAAACCATGACGTCTTAGTGTATTACCAACAGTCACCTGGAAACGGTGGTCTTGGCATTGTTACAAGTTTGAGACTTACTGAATGGTTGGGGTGGACAGGTGTCTTTATGCAGCTCAAGACCTCACACAGTTGCATCTGATTCAGGATAATACAGAGTGGAGGTGGACTTTTAAAGGCAGACTAACAGGTCTTTGAGGGTCAAAATTCTAGCTGATAGACAGGAGTTCAAATACTTATTTGCAGCTGTATCACACAAATGAATAGTTAAAAAAAATCCTAGATTGTGATTTCTCGATTTTTCTTTTTAGATTATCATCTCTCTCACAGTGGACGTGCACCTACGATGAAAATTTCAAACCCCTCAATTGATTGATGATTTCAAAGTGGGAGAACTTGCAATATAGCAAGATGTTCAAATACTCATTTTCTTCACTGTATATTTATTATATTTTATAACTTGCGCTTGAAAATTGACGTTCCATACATTTTAAAGGGGTACACTCATAATTACAGATGGAGGCCCCGTAGCTCAGTGGTTTGAGCACTGGTTTGCGTTCATCTGAGATGATACGCTGTTGCGACCCCGAAAGGGACAAGCCGAAAGGAAAACAACAAAAACAACAACACTCATAATTACAGATATCAAACTACGATTGTTCCAGTTATCCGCTTCACTATGTTAAAGAGCAGAATTCTTGGTTCCATCAATCACAGGAAGTCATCCAGGACCAGAATTAACAAACAGCCCCAGGCCAATACACTACCACCATGGGGGGTTGGCTGTATTGGCTTGATTCTGGGACTGATGTTTTGGTAGAAGAAAGGACACGAGTTGGTAAACAGTTTCAAATTTGGAATCTACATCAACAAAAATGTCCAATCATTTAAATTGGTCAAGCCACTGCATTTTTTTTTCTGCAAAAGGGAATATTTCTGTACCTTTAATGGCAGCTACCTTTAAAAATGGCCACATCTTCAATTTGCAGGTGGTTAAGAGGTTTTATCAAGAGGAGTAAGTGTGGCAATTTTGGTGGTTGATTCCATAAATGATTCTTACAGTTGTGATCCACGATGGTAAAAAGCACAATTCTTGGTTCCATCAATTACACAAAGTCATCCAGGTCCTGAAATAGGTGTCTATAACCATTAATCGAAACCATACTGTATTTAATGGCTTGACTCCTATTTCAATTAGAGGGCTCTGTAATGTCATTAAGTTGACATGAAACTTGGCTTTGCAGCATGGTCGACATTGTGCATTCAGCACATTTCGGAGTATGTCTCTAATACAAGCATCCTCTTTAAAATCTGTCAGCACTCTCATCAATAATGTACATAGTCAAGTAGAAAATGTTCATCTTTTTGGGGAGGGTGGTGTGTGTTTTACCGTTTAGGAAGTCCAGATGGAGCTCAAGGAACACTTTTATGCGGTCAGCGCAACACATGTTCTTACTTTAGGGGCTGTGTGCATTAATATTTCACGGAAAGTTCCTGCATACTGAAAGTAATTCATAACAGAATTATCTTAAAGAATGTTTTTGGACCCAAATGTGATGTTAAGAGATGTGACAAAGAGAAGCTTTAAAAGCCAAGTCATGTACATTTGCAAAATGTGGCCATTGCCAATTAAAGCAAATCTTAAGCTGTGACTGGTAGCCACTGGATGGCAGAAAGTAAAAAAAAACAAGACTTGAAAAGCTATTTTATGATTTTTGTGGAAACTCTACATAATGGATTTAAATAAAACAAATTTCCATCAATCTGATCACTTATTTTCCTTCAGATTGTATAAGCACCAATGTTAATTGGGTTCTGCCTGCATCAAATCTGTTCACCTTGGTCCCTGTGCAGCAAGAAAGGGAGGATTTGTCACTGATTTCCTGGGGAACTTGCCTCTAATCGTAATGTGACAGTCTGCAATCACAATGGGTTTTTCCCGATTATACAAATAGGTCATTTGTGTGAAATAATTAGACAGTGACATATATAGATGGAGTCAAATAAGAAAAAGAGGCAGCAGGTGATTGAGATTGTGATGCACTAATACAAATGACTGGAGACAAATGACAGAGCCTGAAACAGATATTGCTTATCGACAGAACTTATGGTGAAAATGTCTTCATCTGTCACTGTCACCAAATTCCTGAGGCAGTGATGCTGATTTACATGATGTTAACACTAATATGTGAAGAAAGTCTCTAACTACACTTTATACATGTGTACCACTTTTGCCATTTCCCTCTTTAGGAGAAAAATTCAACAATCTTATCCCGATTATCTTGTTCAGGGTCACAGGTAACATCTATCAAATAACTAAAACTATCAAATATAAGAGCACATTTTTACTTGAAAGCTGGTTTGAACTCAACCTAACTTGATTAAGACAACTATCACTTGGTGTGTCATACACTAATATGATCCACTAATACACAATCGATTGTTTTGGACGATCACGTGACCAAAAAAAAAAAGGTGTCAGCCTATGATTCATCTCGTCGCTTTATTCAGGTGTGTCCAATATGCGAATAACGTTGTGTGATTGATAGTCCCCAAGGCCCTAATGAACTTATATGCTTCCATTTTCTAACTACCAGTTAACAATTTGCTAAAGACTGGGTGACAGCATACACATGAAGGATACGTATTGACAAACAACTCACATTCATTCCGAATTTAGAAGGGTCTTCAATTGATCTAATGTATAATTTTTTTTAAACAAAGGGGTCATCCGGAATACCCAGGAGGGAACACACACACACACACACACACACACACACACACACACACACAACCTTGGGGAGAATATGGCAAGCTCCACACAAGGAAAGCTGGAGCTGAGTTTCAAACACCGAATTTCAGACATGCGAAGCACCCAGTCACCGAGATACCCTGGATTAGTCAATCACATTATATGATTTCACATTCACAACAACAAGAAATGTAAGTCTTCAATTAGAATGATTACCAAGGTCTATACCGAAGTCTTTACGAAAGGTAATAAAATGAAGTTTAAGGTAATTAAAACTGATTAATTGCTTGCATATTGTATTGATTCTTCAAATAATGAGTTTATTTTAGTTTCATTCTAGATATTAATTTCCCTTTATAGTTTTCTGACAGTTAAAAATGTGTTTAAATCCTGTTGACTATGGACAAGAAAGCAAAGCTCTCCTTTAGTGCTCACATTGTGGAATACCTACAAATCTCTTGCCACATTTTGAGAATACATATACTGCACTGTATAGCCACAAATTTACAACTTAATTTACATATGAAATAGTGGTTCTTAGAATAGCAAATTAGGTGTGTGATTCCAAAACATTATGCTGTGGAACATTCGTGTGTTGTGAGAATTCTTCAGGCATACAACGCGAAATGATCAAATTTTGCTCAATTGGTCAGAATATGTATTTAGTAATAGAACTAACAATGTATCTTTGTTCATCTCTTTATACCAGCGGTGTATAGTGAGTGACGAAACAAAAAAAAAAAAACCCTCTTTAGATGGAGCAGCACGGTGGGGCAACTAGTTAAGAGCGTTGGCCTCACAGTTTCTGAGAACCAGAGTTCAAATCCCAGCCCCGCCTGTGTGGAGCTTGTATGTTCTCCCTGTACCTGTGTGGATTTTCTTTGGGAGCTCTGGTTTACTCTCACACCCCAAAAACACGCAACATTCATTGGACACTCTAAATTTCCCCTCGGTGTGATTGTGAGTGTGAATGTTGCCTGTATCCTTGTCCCCTGCAATTGGGCCGGGATTTGAACCGGTTCCTCAGAACTGCGAAGCCAACGCTCCACAGCTCTTCCACCGTGCTGTTACATAGTATTCAATAAAAAAAAAAAAAAAAATAAAAGACCTTTAACGTGCTTTAGATGAGTATACTGGTGGATATTTGTTGAGAATTACAGTCATTCAGTTGAACAAAGAGTGTACAAGTCTAGTCGGAGTGGTTATGTAAATAATAAACATCTGGAGGTCAAAAGTGTGAAGGGATAACTTAAGAAATTCACAGTTATTTGTTGCAATTAGTGAGTGGCCACACACCCTGGATACTGTAAGTCCCAGAGGTGTGTGTCTGCAGACACATGCAAGTGAATGGCCTTTGTTTCGGATGCACAATAACCATTAGAAGTGTCCCATAATTGCTGTGCCGCCACTGTGGGGGCTGAGGACCCCACCCCACTCAGACAGGGTTCGGTCCAGGTGACCACCCATGAGGGGCCAGGTGGACGGGACACCGCTCAAACCAAGGGATCCACCAGCCCCACCAAGGTGCCCCGAAAACTGGCCATGTGGAGGTTATCCGTATAGCTTTTCTCTTGTGGACCCAGTGTGCTTTGTCAATGTAATGCAATGCTTTCAAAGAGATGTGGCAATTCATTAGCAATGAAACAATTATGATTTCAAAAAATGCGTAGTATGTAAAACTCAATTTGGTTGAGAGTCAAAGCAGACAGATTTTAAATAAAATGTACAGAGACTGACTGGTGACTCAGTCTCATCTGCTTACCACTTAAATAGAATTGGAGATTGAGTGACATTTATTTGGTGAGGAACGAGAACAGAAGGCATTGATGCATTCTAAAACCACTAATGACACTTGGTTGAGCTTTCATCCATTCATTTTCTTTGCTGCTTACCCTCACAAGGATTGCGGGAGTGCTGGAGCCTATCCCAGCTATCATCAGGCAGGAGGCAGTGTACACCCTGAACTGGTCGCCACCCATTCAAAGGGCACAAATAAAAGAACCATTCGCACTCACAATCACACTTAAGGGGAATTGTGAGTCTCCAATTAGGGTTGTGGGAGGAAACTAAAGAGCTCAGAGAAAACCCACACAGGCACAGGGAGAACATTTTCAAGTGTTCATGTTAAAATTAAAACTATAGTAACACCTAACACCTGCTTTTCAATATCAATCCAAATGGGAAAAAAAAACCCACACAGCAGTATCTAACCTTCACATCTGAAAACAAATGAATTAAATTAATACAAATCCAGTATTACAATGATAATGAAGAAGTAATATATAGGAGGGGACATCATACAAACAACATGTGAAGTATTTAAGAAGCTGAGAAAATATGCTTAAAATAAGATCAAACCCATGAAATAAAACCAAGGGTAGTGATGCAAATTTCGATGTCAAATATCTAATGGTCAAACTTCAACACAGAGCAACAAGTTACAACAACTACCTTTGAGAAAGGAGGAAAAGTCCAACTATCGCGATTAATCTTATTCCTTTTTTGAGTTATTTTTCAAACAAACATGGCCGGGAATAGTGACCATGTCACGATCATTTTCACTGCAGTCTGATGGTTTTATTTATATTTTTGTGTGTGAAAGAGACAAGAAAATACCATGGACCATACAATGAATTTGATCATTTTCAGAACATAAATATTTGGTAGTTGTAAAACTGTTACTGTGGGGATCCTTATCCCAAGAAAGCAAGTTGGTAACTTGAGGAGAAGTAGGCTCTCAACATGTGATTTTGGCCTGGCTCGAAAAAGTGCATATTTGCAAAATGTGAAACTGCCAGCTCTTGATGATCTAATGCCTTATAATTGTACAATGAAATCAAAGTCTATGTGAGGCATGCTCACAGGTGTGGTCCCAAAACCAATCTGTCCTTCTTCGGTGCATCATTCAGTAAATTCTAATGTTCCATTCCCAAACTGGTCCAAGCTACAAAAAAGCATCCCCCGCAGACTCATCCTGAAAAGGGTAGCTGAGCGCTGGGGGGAAGCCCTGACTTCGAGGCTGCTCATCCAGCAACATTAAATCCTCCACATCCCTCCCTTTGTACCGCCGTCTGGCAATCTTTACTGTCACTTTCCTCCCTTGAAACACTTTCAAGGCTTCTTTGGAAGCCATGGCTCTAGCAGCAGCCTCATCACGCCCGTAGCCTGTACCCATGTAGACAGTCTGGCAGCGAATTTCGCACACGTGGCCTTCCTTCTGTGTGCGACCTGCGGGGAGGCCGGTGATGTCCTGGAGTGGCACAAAGACGCACGTCAGAGTCCGCTTGCATGACTCCACGCAGCTACAAAGTATTTCGAAATGGTCCAGGTTGGGCCCGAAACCCCCCGCTGAGACCAACTTCCAGGCGACGGCCTTGTAGAGGCGATTGAAGAAAGGCTGGTGCTCAGCTGGGGCCTGCAGAGCCGGCCCCGATTTCTGATTCATAATTCGAGTGGATGTTTTCCCGGCTGGTCGACCATCGGGCTCATTAGGAGCGTATCGGGCTCCTTTTGCACAGCTGTCATCTGGACCACCTTTACAAAATGAGCAAGGAGAGAGAAACAACACTTAATGAGGCAACACACTGCAACTTCACTTGTGAGCATGTAAACACAGAAATACTGTGTGAATGTAAAAGCTGAAATCCTACAGTTGAAGCCATAAGTTTACATACACAGTGCAAAAATATTTCAGTTCTTATCTCACTGTCTTTAGTTAAATCAGACTAAATCTGTCCTGTTTGAGGTCAGTCAGGAACAACAAAATTATTTCATTTTGTTAAATTAAAAAATAACGAGAGCGACAATTTCTGAAAATAATTTTCTCATTTTCTTTGAGGTCAAACATTTACATAGGTTTCGTTAGTATTGAGTAGCATTTTCTCTTAAATTCGCCTTTTGGCTTAGCTCCTTCTTTACTACAATGGAGGGATATAAAGTCTGCATCACATCCAGGTCTCACTGTCATTGCCCACGTGACCAGCGACGTCCCCAACATGAACAATGGAGTCTCCAGTGACTCCACTCTCCAGGATCCTCTCCAGAAACTTTGGGTACTCTAAACTGCTGTTGTGTCCATAAGCACAAACAACAGTCAGGATCTGTCCCCCCCGCCCAACGGCAGAGGGAGGCAACCCTCTCATCTATCCGGGTGAACAGAAATATACAGGTGGCGAGCCGGGGGCAATAAGTATACCTACACCTGCCTGGCACATCTCACCTTGAGCAACTCGAGAGTGGAAGGAAGTCCAAATGCTCTCTAGAGAACTTGTCCGAGAGCCCAAGCTGCGTGTGGAGGTGACTATATATAGTCAGAACTTCTCAACCTTCCACACCAATTCAGCCTCCTTTCCTCCCAAAGTGATGACATTCCATGTTCCTAGAGCCAGCTTCTGCAGACAGGGATCGGGTTGTCAAGGCTCCTGCCGTTGGCCACTGCCCAGGTCGCACTGCACCCGACCCCATGGGAAGTGGGACCCACATAACCCTTTCGGCCCGGCTGGCATCTATGGGTGCAGGCCCGGCCACTAGGCGCTTGCCATAGAGCCCCAACTCCAGGGCTGACTCCAGAGGGGGGTCTCAGTGTCCCGCATCCAGGCAAGGGAAACCTATGTCTAGTTATTGTATTCATCATAGGGCTTTTGGAGCCGTGCTTGGTGTGGTCGCTCACCTAGGACCCGTTTCCCATGCATGACCTCACCAAGGGCGTGAAGCCTCAGACAACTTAGCTCCTTGGATCATTGGGACACACACCACAATATGGTGACGACCCAAGGAGGGGACGACAGTGGTACCTGACTTACGAAATTGATCTGTTCCGTAAGTCGTTTTGTCACGCTAATTTTTTGCAAGTAGAAGCACATTTTACATTTCTTCTGCCTCCTCACACAGCCTGTGAGCCTTCTCAATAAGCGTAGATATGTCAGTCTCTATTCTGACTTTTTTGGCTTTGAGGCAGTAGAGATGAAAAGTGGGCAGCGATGCCAAATGTAGCCAGGTACGAAGTCTTCCTTTCCCAACAGTGGTAGTTTTTAGCAATGTCACTGTCTGGGAACGTGACTGTAAACACTTTAGAATTATTTTCACAAGATTTGTAACTGTCATGGCTGCATATCACTTTTAAAGTCCACACGATCTCTGCCTTTAACGAGTCTATTCTTCATGTATTGAACTACATTCATAAAGCCTGACTTCTGGCTGGTTGAAGTCGATGACTGGACAACTGTCGGTGCGCATGCACTGGCAGTTCCACTGCCTGAAGTTGATGCTTCACTATCTTGATATTTAAAAACAGATTCATACCAACAGAAGATTAGAGAGTCTTTGCCAAATCAGCGTGTCTCCTGTTTTTCTGGTGCGACTCCAGCGCTTTGACGCCCATCTTTTCAAGCTGGTAACTCTGCTTACACAGATGGCAGTAAAACATATGCCGATCTTTTGGATCTCGACGAACCCAATTCCCAAACTTCTTACTTTCAACCCAAGCATATTGAAAAATGCCCTTCCCCATGATACAAGTTGGATCGATGAAAGAACTACGCTACGTCGTAACGAAGACGAAGTGAAATGCCTACTCATGGAAACAAACAATGGAATATCGACAAGATGGCGACTAGTTGTCAACACGGTGACTTCCGTTGACAATTTCCGGCTGTTTTGGACGCCAGACGGATTGCTATTTTTTTTTTTAAATAAAAGATATTTTTTTTTTTTTTTTTTAGGGAGAATTTTGGTGGTAGAGCTCCTCCCTTTGCCTTTTTTTTTTTTTTAAATTTAAGGCCTTTTTAGGGGCTTGACCGGTTTTCGCGGATTTTTAAGGACTTTTAAGAGCCCCTAAATCCACTTTCGAAAATTTAGGGGTTTTTAGGGACTTTTAGGGTCGCGTGCGAACCCTGCCAGGAGGCGTTTCGTAACCTGAATTTTTTGTTGCTAGAGACGTTCGTAAGTAGAGGTACCACTGTATTCCATTCATAACATTAAGATTTTACAAAGTTTCACAAATGTTCAACATGCACACTGCCTGTGACAAGTTAAATCAATCAAGCTCCTGTCAAAACCAGGCTAAGTTAAGCAAGACAAGAAACGTAGTGTGTAAAGGGTTACCTTATACGATTGTATATAACGCGTCCTGTAGTATAATGCGTATCCCCAAAGTTAACCAAAAAAAAAAAAAAAAAAAATCAGGAAAGCCCTTATATAAATGTTCATTGTGCGCCACCAATATGCTCAAAATATTAGGAATTATTTGTTTTTCGATTTTGCTAGATTTGTACTCTTATTGTTTGTGACATTTTCTTTGCTGCCTACCCTCTCGAGGGTTGTGGAGAGTGCTGGAGCCTATCCCAGCTGTCAATGGGCAGGAGGCAAAGTTCACCGTGAACTGGTTGCCAGCCTGCAGGGCACATGGAAACAACCGCACTCACAATCACACCTAGGGGCAATTTAGAGTGTCCAATTAATGTTAATGCATGTTTTTGGAATGTGGGAGGAAACCGGAGTGCCCGGAGAAAACCCACGCAGGCATGGGGAGAACATGCAAACTCCACACAGGCGGGTCGGGGATTGAACCCGGGACCTCCGAACTGTGAGGCTAACGGTTTACCAGCTGATCCACCGTGCAGGTCTGTACAACAATCATTAATAAAAATCTTTGTGCATGTGCTGATGTAGCAGTAATATCTATCTCGGGACAGGCCACAGGACATGCTTGTCCTTGTCCCTATAATTTTTAGAACAAAATCCCTCAACCAAACTAAAATAAATGCTCAATGATGGCATAACATTTTATTAATATTGTTGAGAACACATATTACAGTCTGAAGTAGATGAACAATTTAACTTGAACTTTGTGGAGATTGCATTAAATATTTGTCATAAAACATTTGTGCATAGTACAGTTTATCCACTACATTACACATTCTTGGCCAAGCCTTCAAAAGAAGCATCTGACTCATCTCCAATCTGAAAAGGATCCATAATAGCTACCTTTGGTCCATCGCTGTGGAATTCATCATTGATGACTTAGTCCAGTTCTAGTGCCTCCTGCATTTCATCATGTACAGTGACCCCATCTTCCTCGTACAGCATGTCATCCTCTGTGCCATCCATGGTGTTTAAGAGGAAACATTTTTTGAATCCCAAGAGTCTTGGTTCCCTTAATTCCTCATCATTGTCGGGGCTTTGAGGCGAAGCTCCACATTGACAATAGTGCAGCCTCTTGCCCTTTGTTTGGCTAAAATCTGTAGCAGCTCTTCTATGGCGTTAAGTCGCTATCAAAACAATGAGAGGTCAAACTACGTAGCTTTTTAATGGACCTTTCTGACCTGTCAATCACTCGTACAATAATAGCCAATCGGATAGCCGCATTGTCATAACCCCTGGCTTGACACGCCCCCAATGCAGGTTGTCAGTAGCGTGCGCTTGGAAAAATTAATGTTACGAAGAAAATGGTTCTCAGATGCGCTAGGGGAACGTGGAATTATGTTGAACGATATCTTGCTAGGTTACAAGGGGCCAGGTTGATTCATTTTCCAAAGCCTAAAACACAGATGACGAAGTGTCTACGATGGATTAAAGCTTGCAGAAGACCGCACGTACAACTAAATGTGGACAATATCAACAAACACAAGGCTGTATCTTCGAAGGTAAGTGACGGAGAAGCATCTTTGTTTAATTAGAGTTTGATTGAATTATTATCAGTGCTTTATACATTGGAGGAGAACAACTTTCACTTTGTTAGTGTATTACTGACCTGCTGAATGAAGTGTGTAATGTTTTATGCCAAAGAGTCGGTTAGGGATACGTAAATACGCGATGTCATGCAAGAGAAATGTCTATTTGCCTATTTTATCACATCAGACTTTTAAGACAGACCACTGGGTTCGATTATGAGCCAAGTCAAATGAATACTCCCACTCACTTATAAAGACTAAAATGATATTACTTTCCAAGTAAAAAATACTCACCCTGCTTTACATGTCCAGTACGATTCCACTATTTTATGCTGTTGGATTAATGATATTACTTGTGATCTTTCCAAGTAAAAAATACTCACCCTGCTTTACATGTCCAGTACGATTCCACTATTTTATCCTGTTGGATTTTAATATAAAGTTTGTGAGGCGTCAAATGTTTTTGCATCAATCGCCAACATTTCGCTATAACTCTGACATTGCGTCCTGCTCCGTCCAAAATATTAATTCCGTGTACATATCCTTGCGTGAAATAGTTGAGACCTCTCTGTAGAACTCTCTTGGACAAGTCTGACGCATTTGGCAAAAAATATACCCCAATATTATCTAGAATACGAGATAGAGAATTGACTTCAGATATATTCTGTTCAATCGCCATTTTAGAAGCCAGTGGGACATGTCTAAGAGGGCGGAGCTTAAGATCACCATCGGAAAGCTCCATTGTTTGCGCCCTCCCGCTTTTTTTAATGTTTCCATCACGCTCGTTTTTATGAAGTTTGAGCCCTTGTTGTTTTCATAGCGACCTGACGCCATACTCTTCCTCCATTATTGGGAACTGCGCAACTCTCCCACATTTTAAAACTGTTCCATGTGCTTTTTGATGGATTATTTTCCCCTTTGTCTTCCACCACAATCTCACATTCGATTCAGCCACTTTGAACTGCCCCGCTGCTTCGCAGTTGCCCACTTCTTCAGCAGGACTGATGACACTTTTCTTTTCAAAGCGGCTGTCTAACTAGCCATTGTAGTCGACATTTTTGTTGTCTTAATTTAAGATGACACGCTGTGGCGACCCCTAAGGGGATAAGCCGAAAGGAAAAGAAGAAGTTTGAGTTAAAACAAACTCACGAGCTGCCGTTTCTGATGTTTGGTGCATTGGCAGCAAATATGCTACGCTAATGATCGTAAAATGGCAAACTTCCACGAGGTCAGGAATCTTGGGTTGGCTACGCACATTATTGTAATACATATAAATGTAACATAAGACATTGAATATCACATTGAAATGTAAATGTATATCATTTTTTAACCACCTTATGTACCTGTATACGACGATACAATGGGATACATTTTCTTTTTAATCTATAAGTAAATATAATGCGCTCTATCGACTGAATATATTTTTAGAAAATTTTGTGCATTATACAGGAGAAATTAAGGCCCAAAATTCTTTGGGATATTTTGATGACAGCATGCCATAGAAATTTGAAGACACTTGGGAAATGTTTTAAATGGTAATTTAAGTTTTAATAACTAATTCAGGATCACTCGATGTTTTTAGGTATTTTGTGTCTGTCACATCCATTAGCGGTACAGGCAAGTAAGCTACACTACACATGACTTAAAACGTGTACCTGCCTCCCAAGGCTTTCAGATACTTCTTAATTTTAAGTTTTCCTTTTGCAGTATTTATTCTTTACAAGCATACTGATTATGTCATTTTGCCATGGTCTTCAGCTAAAATGTTCCTGAATGCTCTTGGAAAACGTACACTATATAAAAAAAATTATATTACTTTGCTCATGTTACTGGGTCTCTACTCGTGAAAGTATTGTACAATTATGTTGTTGTTCCAAATGTTCTATTATGAAAAATGATTACAACTACCCAAAGTGTAAAATGCGCTTTTAAATACTCCTCCACTTTTACAACTGATATTCCTAATTTCTTAGTGAGTAAATCTTCATCACCAACCGAAATACTGTAGTGATAATTTGGGACACAACAATCAACATCTGCAAAATTTGATTTTAAATGAAGTCTGTCTTACCTAATTGGGATCTACATTTTTCTTTGTGTGTAGTTTTATGAACTGGAGTATCTTGGACAATTATTCCTTCACCCATCACTTTGATCTTGTCCATCACAGCTGCTGGATAGCTTAGAAAATTAAAGACATTCAGCCTCAAGTTTGCAATGCCCTTTCTCAATGTGCTCGCTCCAGTGTTGTGTGTCCTACCTGCAGCCGAGGAAAACATGGTTCGCCCAGACCATGGAGAGGGACAGCAACTTGTCCAGACTGTTGTTGGAGACTCCGGGTTGCACTGTAGGGTATGCGTCCATGTTTTTCAGAATGAACTCTCTTCGAGCCAACCACTGTTTGTTGTTCTCACAAAAGCCCCTAAACGTGTCGACCCACTGGACAACGTCTCGTTTCTGGGCTCGGTACTCCCCAATTGAGCTGTCCTCTGTTTTCACCTGCGCCATACCTGCAATTTAAAATAACACAAGATGTTACCCATATGTTAAGAATCCTTAAGAGTTGGGTGGATAACACAATGCGCTCTTATCATCACATCCGACTATCTTGTCTTTTTGAAAGCTAAATTCGCTGATGTATTTAAAATAACTACCAGACTCATTGAAACTGCTAACCTTACACAATTAGGACGAGCTGCGCTTATAAATAAAAACACATGGGCTGTAATTAATACAAATTGCAAACTAACCACGTCGAATAATCATCATCAAGATTTTGCAACCATTTTTTTTGTTTTACAACTTCTATCAAATTACCAAGCTTTCTGTTGCAAGATGCTGCTAGTCGGAACTGCATGACCGACTGATGATGACGCAGTCATGAAACGTTTCCGTTTCGGTAAAAAACTACTATTCCCAACGACAGTGGGGATAGCAACAGGTTCACGAAAGTCAAGTGAACATTTGAGTTTTTACAAATAGCTTTTTAAATCGGTGGAATGCAACGAAAACCAAACGAAAAATGAAGTACATATATGGTTTCAAACTAATAAGTTGCTAAGACGTCCCACCATACTTTGGTCCTAAACGTCATCATCATGCGACAAATCGGGCCGTTGTTTGTTTTGATGGTTGCAGACAGTCTTGGAGTAGACTTTCATTTATTTTTGGGCAACTAGAACTAAGATGATTCACGAATTGTTGTTGGCATTGAGTGGATACCCGGGGACCATTTTCACATGGAATAAACGAACAGGTTTACAGGTAAAACGGAACACTGCTTTTATTGACGTGTGTTTGCGCTTATGCAATCGGTGTTTGATGCACGTTGTTGAACAGTGGTCTTCAAGAACAACTATTAGTGGATGTATGAATGGCACTTTAAGAAGAACTGTCATTTAGTTGTTTTCAGTGTTTCGGCATGAATTTTAGTTTAGATCAGCATTTTCACGATGTCTGAAAACACATTGAGCTATTGAAGCTGTGTTTTCTTAAATTATTGATCAGCGTACCTACGATGTTTCTGCCTTGCGCCATGTTAGGACACTCACTCACTCACATTCTGCACACATTTTATGCGGGTGGAGGAAACCCACAAGCGGGCTTGCAGCACCCTGGTTGTGCTGGCGCTTACTCTGGAGGCGGAGGCCGGGTGATGCGCAATGGTGTGTCCGAGGATGAGCACCCAATGTCGGACACGAGGTGGGGGGGGGGGGGGAAGGGGGGAGACCCCTGCCTCATGGAGTTGGTCGAACTTTAATTGTGTCGGCCGACGCGGCGCCGGGTTCCGGTAGTCGTAGCGTGCGGACGACAAGAGACATTTCTGTTTAAAGGAACTACTCCTTTTAAGACGTACAAGATGTAAAATCTATACATATAAGTGCCTTAACACTGTCAATTGTGCAAAGGGAGCAGTTTAAAGTGATGAATCGTGCGGTCTACAAAATATTTAAAAATAAGTATAAAATATACATACTAAAAAAAAAAAGAAATATATATATGGTGTGTCCGAGGATGAGCACCCAATGTCGGACAAGGAGATCCACGGGAAGGGCCCAGCGCGCGCAAAGACCTGCCGCCGCGGCCTGCGGGCCCACGAAACCCCTCTGACAGACCTGCCTCGCGCGCGGCGCCCCCCCCCAAGCGGCCACTGGTGGTTCTCTCTCTCTCTCTCTCTCTCTCTCTCTCTCTCTCTCTCTCTCTCTCTCTCTCTCTCTCTCTCTCTCTCTCTCTCTCTCTATTCTTTTCTTTTTTCTGTTTGTTTTGCCTTTATTTTTCTATCAACCCACTGGAACGCAGCAGGCCGGCTTGAGGGTGTCTTTCCCCTGCATAGCAGGTCCTCCCCACCTCGTGTCCAACATTGGGTGCTCTTTCTCGGACACATGAGATATATATATATATATATATATATATATATATATATATTAAGATTTTTATATGTATATTTTATATTTATTTTTAATATTTTGTAGACCGCACGATTCGTCACTTTAAACTGCTCCCTTTGCATAATTTACATTGTTAAGGCACTTATATGTATAGATTTTACATCTCGCACGTCTTATAAGGAGTAGTTCCTTTAAACAGAAATGTCTCTTGTTGTTGTAGCAATGTTGTTCCTTGTTTTGTTATGCATGCCGTACAAGGGTAGCACTGATTGTCGGAGAAAAATGCCTTGTGTGTTTTTTACACTCTTGGCCATTAAAGCTGATTCTGATTTCTAACATGAAATTTGTACCTGCAGGTGTCCCAGGACTTACCCTTCCTTCACCCCAGTGAGATCAGTGTTCTTAGTCGTCTTTGTAAACTGGGTTCGGATTACATACGCTTTACGGAGTTCATAGAGCATCACACTGGCCATGTGCATCAACAAGTAAGTTCCAGAAGTCCAGCTCAACACATTCAGCCTGTATGCTTAGTTTACCCACGTCCCCCAATTAAATACCAATTCATTAATAAATAAATTACAAAATTATAGAGTTTTGTGGGTATCTGTATGGGATGTTTGTATAGTCAATCCCCAACGTGTGGAACATACAGAGGATTGAAAATTTTCATAGAAGCTTGCAGCTTCAAAAACACAAAAAGAAACCTCAAAAACTATAATCCAATCATATACTAACATTTTCTCCAGGCATACATGATCTTTGTTTTTTGAAGCCACTATACCTCAAAGAGATCTCAAGTCTGTGTCATAGATGTTGCTTTCAGATAATGCATGAGGTCAGCCACGTTTGCTGCAAGCCAAGTTTAAAGTAAACAAGCAAGTGCAGCATCTGTTGGCGATTAACAAATGTAAAGACAGAATGACTTAATTCTCCAGTCCAGTAGGGTCGTACCGACAAGCTTTTCAGCAGTTTTTATTTTCAGTCAATTTGTCCTGCCTATCAATCCTATCCTGCCAAAACGCTCCCAATCAGGATGAAAAAAATAAGCAACAGCAAGAGGAAAACCATGTTGACGTTCCCCACATCAGAAACGATGTTGCTGCATACATGCTGCTGAAGAGCCACAAGTTGCTGTGCAACAATCGAGCACCAACATTCTTTCAACAAATGTTATCCTGCTGCTGTCAACAGTCCCCACAAGGGACAACCACATGACAAAAAAAATACTGAAGAGCTCCTGTGGAATGAATTTCTACATTAGTTGATAATAAAATGTGATCTGATCTTCATCTAAGACATAATGTTACAATTACTGTGATTCGATCGCGCTTAAAACTTGGCACAGTCGAGCACACAAAATCACACGCTTAAAATTTGTTACGAGTAGAAAAAATAGATATTGAAATATGTTGCTTATTTTGTGTAGTTTTGGTATTAATTTACAATATGTGTTGATTTCTTAAACGTTGTTAACTAAACAAGCCTGCTCCTAAACAATCAGTATTCACCCGGAAACAGGTAATGCAAGTTAACCGTACTGAGCATGTTGGGAAGTGATGCCACAAGCGCATGTTCAGAGCTTCTTAACATACTGCGAGCACATTTATGTTGAAAGTCATCAACATCATGAGCCATGTCAAAGAAAATTCAGTTACACTGAAAACATTTCTGGGATATAACACTGGTAATGTTTCAGTATCTAACTATATTAAGTATGAGATTATGATTTACTTTGACTTTGCTTTTAACTTTTCTTCAAATAAAGTTTGTCAGATCTGTCATGAGCCAGGCTGGATCTCGGCCAAGAGGGCCATGGCCACTGCCCTGGCCGGTGACACCTGTCACCGCTCACAGTTGTTTCATATTATTACTGTAATTAGATGGTGTTTTTAAGTTGGAGTTTTAGTCACTGGCAAAGGGCCAGTTCGTTGTGCCCTGAGTTAGTGATTTGCACTGTGTTACCATGTGCGGAAACTCGTGCAATAAAACCCACTGGACATAATGCCGTTGTCTCGGCGTCATTTACTTGGATCCTCCCCCGCATCTTTGGCATGTGACAGAACGAAATGGCCTGATGCCTCGCTTTTGGTGGCCTGGAGGGACAGACAGACAGACTGGGGTTGGGGGTTGTATTATATAAGTCATACTTTTCGGACTATAAGTCACAGTTTTTTTCATAGTTTGGGGGTGCGGCTTACTCTCCAGAATGATTTATATGCGAAATTATGAACACTTTATTGCATCCATCCATATTTCAAGTTGCTTATCGGTTATTTTCACACTGACAACCGTCACACTGCCTTGCGATCGACGCAATGAGCGCACCCCTGGTGTAACAGAATTTCCTTTCACATGTTGTTGATGACTTTCAACGTAAATCTGAGTACGCGAAGCAACTCTGAACATGCGTTTTTGGCCGAACTTGCGTACATCCTCAGTACGGTTAAATTCCATTTCCTGTTTCCGGGTGAATACTGACTGGTTGTTTTGGAGCAGGCTTGTTTAGTTAACAACATTTATTAAATAAATACGTAAATTAATGTCAAGACTACACAAAAAAGTGACATTTTTCAATATCTATTTTTTCGACTCGTAACAAATTTTACGCGTGTGATTTTTCGTGCTTGACTGTGCAGATTTGCGAGCATATATATATATATATATATATATATATATATATATATATATATATATATATACACACACACACACACACACACACACAATTAGCTTTATGTGCACTGTATTGTCTGTGCTTTCATCCTCGATCAGGCTGTGCCAAAGTGGAATTTTAAAATTACACAGAATCTCATTCTGCACTTTCTACTTTGGCTTCAGACCAGACCTTTCCCACTTGGAAAAGAGAAAATCTCATACAGTTTCACCACTTTTTCTTCTATTATTCACATACTCTGACAGTCATTGCATCTTAAAACAACAACATTTATTTTTTAACTTTCTCCATTAATATCTAAAGTAAATATAGGTAGCATGTCTAGCTCGTCTCGCTGTCATTATAAAACACATTGATGGGCTTCGGAAGTACTGTAACATTTGTAATTATGAGTGTATGTCTTTAAGACTGGTCGATAATGATCGGCGCATTGAGCACCCCTGTATTTACTGATAAGGACACGACATTAATAATTGTTGTCAATTTCATGCATTTCAATCATTTAGTAAAAATAGAAATAAAAACGTTTTTGAATGGATACGATATACACGCTACGAAAGCAGGCTTGCATGCCATGATGTAAATCTGAATTCAAGTTAGTAGTTTACTTAGTTGAATTTGTATTTGAATTTGTAATTTTTTGGGGTAAAGGTATGCACCTAAATAATGAATGATCATATTGTGTAGATTTTGAAAACAGAATAGCCTTTATTTGTAGATGTACTGGATATATTTAATTCATAATACAATTTATAAAACTTGCACGTTAAAATTGGTGATCACCCTTTGATAATGCTTACAGCCCCCAGACACCTGGCTATTTTTCAGTCTTTTTTTTTCATTCAAATCACACGTCTGGAAGAAGCTGTTGGAATCTCTGTTTGTTTTCGGTTTACATTGTTCAGTATTGCCTACTGGAGGGAAGGAGGTGGAAGGGGTGGTGACCAGGATGTGGAGGTCCAAGAGGAATTTGTCTACTTTTGTCCTAGTTCTGGGAGTGTTCAAGTCCTCAAGGGTGGGAAGGCTGTTACTGAGAATATATTTTTTTTTTAGACGTTTTTATTCTGTGTTGGCACTGAAGGTGTACCGGTACACACGCCTGACTTTGGTGTGAGCAGTGTGGGATTTATTCCTGCTCAGTGATGGTGTTCAAATGTGCCCTGTGATTGACACAAAGTAGTTTGACAGCGTGAGGGGAAGTTGTGACAAAGAATATCCCTTGAAGCCCACAATAATTTCTTGATTCTTGAGCGTGTTCAGCTTCGCATTTTGTCAGCTGCACCAGAGCTCCAGCAACTCCACTTCTTGTTGAGATGCAGTCTCGTCACAATGTTAGATGAGACCGATGACTGTGGTGACATCTGCAAACTCAGGAGTATGACAGCCAGGTGGGTTAAGGTGCAGTCATTTGTATTGAAAGATGTTTTAAAACATTTCTGATACCTCGCTCAGGAGTTCGGTATCAAATTTTAATAGGTTCGTCGGAGATAGGCACTCAGAAATGAAGACAAGACACACTTCTGGCTACCAACAATTGGCACTTTATTGGTCCCACACAGAAATGGTAACACAAGCACAAGCACAAATCACGTGGTATGAAGCTAAGTAATATCCAACCAGCTCTTAGAAGAATATCCAGCTCTTACCGTGCGCCAATAGGAGGGAGAGCCAACACTCCAGGTAGAGCAGCTTCAATACCGGCTGAGCGTCCGTACGCAACCCGCAGCAGACTCTACCGAGAGTATCCAAAGTCCTCCTTTTATACTCTAAGCGTGTGCGGAAGGAGGGGTGAGTGGCCAATTCATCCCACCTGACGCCACACTATTCTTTGTTACCAACAGATGGCGTTGCTCAATATCATATATAACAAAAACGTCTTTTTATGACATTGCTGGTTATACAAAGCTATGGCGATGATCTTTTAGGTTATACAAAGCTATTGCGAAACATATACGAAGCTATTGCGAAACATATACGAAGCTATTGCGAAACATCTTTTAATTATGGAAAAACAACACAATAAAATTATTCTTACTTCAAAAGAGAAGAGCAGCCGAAAGAGGACACAACCTTGGAGCGCCCCGGTGCTGATGATGCTTGTAGATGACGTGGCCTCCCCACACTCACTTGCTGTGTCCTGCCTCTCAGGAGGTTGTAAATCCACTAGCAGATTGCAGGCAAGATGCTGAACTGGAGAAGCTTGGAGGAATGAGGTTCAGAAATGATGGTATTGAACGCAGAGTTGAAGTTCACAAACAGGATCCTCGAGTAGGTCCTTTCACCATGGAGGTCTTCTGGGATGAGGTGTATCCCATTTTGACTGCATTATCTGCAAACCTGTTTACTCGGTAGGCAAACAGCAAATCGTCCAACAGGGGACCTGTGAAGAAAAAACAGTACTTTTACTCCATTGCAACATGCCGCTCGCGACTCTTCTTTTTCTTATCCTTTTGGATTGTCCCGTGAGGGGTCACCAAAGTGTGTCATCTTTTTCCATCTAAACCTATCTCCTGGATCTTCCTCTCTCACACCGACTGCCCTCATCTCTTCCGTTACAACATCCATTTACCTTATCTTTGGCCTTTCTCTCGCTCTTTTGCCTGGCAGTTTCATCCTCAGCACCCTTCTACCAGTGTACTCACTCTCTCACCTCTGGACATGTCCATAACATCAAAGTCTGCTCTCTATAACTATAACGTCAAAACATCTAACATTGGGTGTCCCCGTAATGAGCTCATTTCGAATCCTATCAAGCCTCTTCATTCCTACAGAGAACCTCAACGTCTACATTTCTGCCACCTCTTGCTCTGCATCCTGTTGTCTCTTCAATGCCACCCTCTCTAATCTGTTCATTATGGCAAGCCTCATTGGTGTTTTATAAAGTTTGCCCTTCATCCTAGCAAATACTCTACTGACACATAACACACCAGACACCTTCAGACAGCTGTTCTCACCTGCCTGGATCAGTTTCTTCATTTTCTTACCACACTCACCATTGCGCTGGATTGTTGACCCCAAGTATTTGACATTCTCCAACCTCCCTATCTCCTCTCCCTCTTTCCATTCCACCCCTCTCATTTACACACACATATATATTATTTTACTTCGGCTAACTTTCATTTTCAAGGGGACCTAATATCTAACATCATCTGTCAGCCTATCCATTACCACACAAAATAGGAAGGAGCTCAGAGTTGATCCCTGATGCAGTCCCTCCTCTGCAATTATAGCCCTGTCTGTTTTTCTTAGTGTAAAACTGAACTGTTGCTTGCAGAATACCTTTAGCAATGCATGTTGAAAGCTGAATGATGCTACAGTTTTAAGGTTAATGTTATGTTGCCTCTATTTAAAATGCAGAATTAGCTTTTTGTGCACTGTATTGACTGTGCTTTCATCCTCGATCAGGCTGTGCCAAGATGGAATTTTAACATTATACACCATCTCATCCTGTACTTTGTACTTTGGCTTCAGACCAGAACTTTTTTACTCAAAAAAGAGAATCTCGTCCAGTTTCACCACTTTTTCTTCTATTATTCACGTACCCCGACATACATTAAAGCAACAGCACTTCTTTTTTTTTTTTTACTTTTACCATTATTATCGAGAGTAAACACAAGCAGCATGCTCTATGTAGCCCAGACTGTGTGGGTGGATGGTGTTTGTAACTGAGTGTACCCCTTTAAGAGCCTAAGGGGGGCGGAGTCAGGTAAACCAGTAGGAGAAGTGTGCTTCTATGTTAAAATAAATAAATATATAAATCAGGCTGTGGTTCATTGCGCTGGATTGGTTTTCATGTGCCCTGAGAATGTCTACGTATTTCTACTCCTCACACATTTTACACGTGTGATTTTTCGTGCTCGACTGTACAGATTTGAGAGTACGATGGCACACGGGTGTGATCTCGCCCGTCAAATCACAGTGACTGCTTGTAGTTTTCTCCCTGACTACTGTCGTACATTTTCTTGAGTAAATATTTTTGAGATTACGTTCTACTTGTTACATTATTCTAAAATCATTGCTCTTACCTGACTCCATTATTTGGCTTCCCTATCCATATTTGCCTAGTCAAAACTGTCAAGTAAATTGTCCAAAGTTTGTCATAACAGCGTTCTAACGATCAATGTCATTTGTGCAGTTTGTTTCATAAAATCAAACTCACTGAACACTTTCTTTGTAGGAACAGCTTACAAATCAGGGTAGCCAGATGGGACTTCACGGGATATACCTGCGTGCATTCTGTACAGGGTTGGATTCTATTCTGCAGCCATACAGACAGACCCTTCTGGACCTTGAGCAGGAGGTAAAAAAATAAATAAATAAAATAAAAATATAAAATTCAAGCGGACAGTGAATTAAATTGTCTTTTTCAGTTCCTCACTGATCCTCACCTGACAATATCTCATGTGAATTTTAAGCTTGATCAGGTAGGCGTGTAACCCCCTGTGAGTAATGTAAATAAATATTGACAAAGATAAGGCTTAAAAACTGTTACATCTGTACTTTTCCTAAATTAAGTTTCAGTTGCTTTTTCCCTCTGTGATGGTGGTGGTCGAGACTATTAAATCACAAAAGGTAAGGATTGTTTACTTGCCTAAAACAGGTCCAATACTAGGTCAAAAGCATGGTTTTATAATGGCAATTGAAACCTAAATTCAGACAGTGAGTTTGATTGAATGACCATGTTGTTTATTAGATTAACTGATGACTAAAGTCCTCCATATTACAGTGGGTATAAAAAGTATTCTGCCCCCATTAAATTTTGCAACATTTGTTATATAGAAGTCATTTCCCAAAATCATTAATTTTTTTGCCCCTCATAATGTACACAGAGGATCCCATATTGACAGAAAAACAGAACTGTTATGTTTGCAGAGTTATTAAAAAGAAAAAATGAAACATCATACCAATAAGTATGTAGACTTTTTGCTGGGCCACTCTTATTTCATTAATTCGGGTTGTCTTCATTTCATGTGATTATCCTTGAGACGGTTCTAAATCTTCGTTAGAGTCCAGCTGTGTTTGATCGTACCGATTGGACTTGAATTCGTACATCCACACTCTATATAAGACATTACAGCTCACAGTGCATATCAGAGCAAATGAGAATCATGACAGAGAATTGTGGCAAGGCACAGATCAGGCCAAGTTTGCAAAAAAGGGTCTGCTGCACTTAAGGTTCCTAAGAGCACATTGACCTTTATTGTGCTGAAATTGAAGATGTTTTTGGCAATCACAACTCTTCCTATAGCTGGCCTAACTGAGCAAATAAGGTAGAAGAGCATTGTTTAGAGGGATGAAGAAGAACCCCAAAATCATTGGGGCTGAGCTCCAGAGATGCAGTTGAAAGATGGAAAGAGTCAGCCTTCAATGCAGCTCACCACCACTCAGGGCTCTATGACAGAGTGGCCCGAGTAAAAGATTTCTTCAGTCCAAGACATATGAAAGCCCTCATGGGGTTTGCTTGAGAAAACAAACAAAACACCTGAAGGACTCCAAGATGGTGGGAAATAAGATTCTTAGTCCTGATGAGACCAAGAGAGATGTTTTTGGCATTAATCTAACCAGTGTGTGTGGAGAAAATCAGGCACTACTTATCACCTATCCAATATAGGTCCAACAGTGAACCATGGTGGTGGCAGCATCATGCTGTGGGGGTGTTTTTCCAGCTGTAGGGACTGCACCACTGGTTGCATTTGAAGGAAAGATGAATGCAGCAAAGTACCAACATATCCTGGATGAAACCTTCTCCAGAGTGCCTAGGACCTTTGACTGGAATGAAGATTCAACTTGCAAAAAGACAATGACCCTAACCACACAGCTAAAATAACTAAGGAGTGGTTTCTGAACAACTCTGACTTTTCTTGAATGCCCCAGCTAAAGCCCCAACTTAAATCCAATTGATCATTTCAGGAGAGACCTGAAAGTTTACAAATGTTCACCATCCAACCTGACAGAACTGGAGAGGAATTAAAAAGACGAATGATGGAGGATCCCCAAATTCAGGTGTGAAAAACTTTATTTCCAAAATGACTCCTGGCTCACTCAAAAGGGTGCTTCTATTAAAGGGTCTAAATACTTATGGGTATGTGATTTTTTTTTTTTTCAGATTTTTTTTTTTTCTTAAATGAATCTGCAAAAATATAAAAAAAATTGTTGTTCAATATCGGGTGGTGTGGGAACATTAATGAGGAAAAAAACCTGAATGTAATTGATTTCAGCAAATGGATGCTCAATAAAAATTCAAAGGCGTCTGAATACTTTCCGTACCCACTGTGTTTGTTGAAATTAATGGAAAGTACCGGTATTTATTGAGAATCTGCGCTGAAAAACATTTGGTCAAAGTCTCGCCTGCTTTAGATCCATGGCTGTCGAATCCTGGAAATGGTACACAAACACAGTTGTGGTGGCCTTCCTCCTGTACGTGTGGCCTTAGAAAAGTAAGTAATTCAGTTGGCACTCTTAGACTTGAAATTAGATGTTTACATTTACTGAGTAAAAATATGCATGCTTTCCCCCTCACTTTTTGACATTAAATCAGACTCTTGTTCCTGTTTTATACTGAACAGTATAAACAACATTGACGTTTTTGCTCTCATTTTTCATGAACTGGTCTCCAAGTATCTAAAACTTTTTTTACAGACACAAAAAAGCCATTTCCCTCAAATATCGACAGTGCCTTGTGAAAGTATTCGGCCCCCTTGAACTTTTCAACCTTTCATCACATTTCAGGCTTCAAACATAAAGATATAAAATTAAAATTTCTTGTCAAGAATCAACAAGTGGGACACAATCGTGAAATGGAATGGAATTTATTGGATATTTTATACTTTTTTTAACAAATAAAAACTTGAAAAGTGGGTAATGCAATATTATTCTTTCAGTGCAGCAAACTCACTTCAGAAGTTCAGTGAGCATCTCTGAATGATCCAATGTTGACTGATGATGACAAATAGAATCCACCTGTGTGTAATCAAGTCTCCGTATAAATGCACCTGCTCGGTGATACTCTCAGGGTTCTGTTTAAAATGCAGAGAGCATCATGAAGACCAAGGAAGACACCAGGCAGGTCCGAGATACTGTTGTGTACTATTATTTGGCCCTCTTGCATTAATACTTTGTAGCGTTACCTTTTCCTGCAATTACAGGTGGAAGTCGCTTGGGATATGTCGTATATTGCTCGTTTCCATATAAGTACTTAATGGTGAACGCCTGCGCTACATTTTACTTAAGTGTTTAAAAGTATGATTTAAAACAAAACATTCAGAATAATTTACATTGACAGTTCATAATACTATAGCCAATAGATTTTCACTGAGATCCAATGTGTAGGGAGCGTTACCATTACATCATCATGATTATGGTTTATCATCTTGTTAAGGAGTATTATATCAAGCATTAGCTAGCTTTAAAAGGGGGGATTTTATGATAAGTAGAATATATTATTTAAATAATAAACACATTGCATCTACCCTTATATTAGCTAAGTAGAGTTGATTTCTTCACATTAGGATTTACAAATCTACAGTGCCTTGTGAAAGTATTTGGTCCCCTTGAACTTTTCAACCGTTTGTCACATTTCAGGCTTCAAACATAAAGATATAGAATAATTTTTTTTTGTCAAGAATCAACAAGGGACACAATTGTGAAGTGGAACAAAATTTATTGGATATTTTAAACTCTTAACAAATAAAAACTTGAAAAGTGCAGTGTGCAATATTATTCGGCCCCCTTGGATTAATACTTTGTAGAGCAACGTTCTGCTGCAAGTTGTTTGGGGTGTCTATCAGTTTTGCACATTGAAAGACTGAAAATTTTGCCCATTCTTCGTTGCAAAACAGCACGAGCTCAGTGAGGTTGGATGTCTTCTCTGCCTACAGATTCTCGATTGGATTCAGGTCTGGACTTTGACTTGACCATTCTAACACCTGGATATGTTTATTTGTGAACCATTCCATTGTAGATTTGCCTTTATGTTTTGGATCATTGTCCTGTTGAAAGATAAATCTCCGTTCCAGTCTCAGGTCTTTTGCAGACATTTCTTCCAGAATGGTCTCGTATTTGGCTCTATTTATCTTACCATCAATTTTAACCACCTTCCCTCTCCCTGCTGAAGAAAAGCAGGCCCAAACCATGAGGGTCCCACCAACATGTTTGATAGTGGGGATGGTGTGTCCAGGGTGATGCGCTGTGCTTTTGCGCCAAACATATCGTTTTGCATTGTGGCCAAAAAGTTTGATTTTAGTTTCATCTGACCAGAGCACCTTTTTCCACATGTTTGGTGTGTCTCCCAGGTGGCTTGTAGAAAACTTTAAACAATACTTTTTATGGATATCTTTGAGAAATTGCTTTCTTCTTGCCACTCTTCCATAAAGGCCAGATTTTTGCAGTGTACGACTGATTGTTGTCCTATGGACAGACTCTCCCACCTCAACTGTAGATCTCTGCAGTTAATCCAGAATGATCATGGGCATCTTGGCTGCATCTCTGATCAGTCTTCTCCTTGTTCGAGGTGAAAGTTTACAGCGACGACCGGGTCTTGGTAGATTTGCAGTGGTCTGATACTCCTTCCATTTCAATATGATTGCTTGCACAGTGTTCCTTGAGATGCGTAAGCTTGAAATATTTTTGTATCCAAATCCGGTTTTAAACTTCTCCACAACAGTATCTTGGACCTGCCTGGTGTCTTCCTTGGTCTTCATGATGCTCTCTGCATTTTAAACAGAACCCTGAGAGTATCACCGAGCAGGTGCATTTATACGGAGACTTGATTACACACAAGTGGATTCTATTTGTCATCATCAGTCAACATTGGATCATTCAGAGATGCTCACTGAACTTCTGAAGTGAGTTTGCTGCACTGAAAGAATAATATTGAATGCCCCACTTTTCAGGTTTTTATTCATTAAAAAAAGTATAAAATATCCAATAAATGTCATTCCACTTCACGATTGTGTCCCACTTGTTGTTGATTTTTGACAAAAAAATAATAATTTTATAGCTTTATGTTTGAAGCCTGAAATGTGGCGAAAGGTTGAAAGGTTCTGTCAGGTTTAAGCAGCCTAGGACATTTAAAGTAAAATTCTCAAGGACTGAAGACAAGAGGTACTTCTGGGTCATGAGGAGAATGTGGGATGTGTCTCTTTCACAATCTCCAACCTGTTCTAATCACATCTCCACTTTTTTATTCCTTAGCGTGGTTCTCATCACAACAAAGCAAATGTGACAAAAATAGTCCATGTGAGTCTTTGCGATGTCTTCACCATCCTCTTGTGATCGTCAGTCTTTATGTTGTCTTCTGCATCACTGTCTGGTGTTTCCACGGCATCCAATGTAACTTGATTGCATCACATTGTTTAAATATATCATAGCAAAGTTTCCATGGCACCCAATGGGCCTCTCGATTGCACCACATCACACAAGCAATGAAGCATTAAAAAACCAAGAAAGCAAATATGAGATAACTTTATATCCTATTAATCCAACATTTCCCTCCTGTTTTTCTAAAATTTGCTTAAATTCTAACATCACCCAAAATAGACACTCTGCCAGATCTTTGACTACTTTGGTACACTCAGAGGAAAAATGGTTGTTTATGCATCGTCATAACAGCTGGGATCTGGAAACAGATCAGGCAAGTAAGCCAGAATACTCCCTCATGATTTGTCCCCAGCAAAGGATACATCTACGTCATTTTGTTCTCCATGGGTGGGATTGCTGTGGCAATAATTCAGTTTCGGCAAGGTCGCAGAGAGAGAACACAGCAACAACCACACAAAGTCAATATAGCTGCGAAAACCGCAATGGAATTGAAATAGAGGAGACAAGTGCTTTTTATTTGCTGAACACACTCATCCATTTGTCCTACATGGAGGTGTCAACACCAAAGTGCTCATTCACCTTACCGTCAAGGACCCTAAGGCCTTTTATAGCCTTGGTCAGACCACCATCAGCAGCCAATACGGTTCAGGATGAAGATGGATCGCTCCCCAAAGAGAGCGCAGACACACACCTTTTTCACCCAGGAGCATGTCCATGCATATTTGGTTTTGAAATGGCATTAAGTGGCTGCGAGTTGTTCATGCACAGCCTCAAAAAACACTTGAGTCCAATTTCCCAATTTTGACATTGTGGTGGATGTAGTTTATTCTCTCAACGTTCTTGTTGGTTGCACACCACCAACACACGAAAGATTCAAATCCAGTTGCCACTTGGTCAGCCAATTTACACTCGGAACACCAAGGGAACACCAATGCGCAGATGTTGGATCGTTTTATCCTTGGCATTCAGCTGCTCTCTTCTATGCCATTGTTCAAATGAAATTGCCTGCACTGTAGAAGTTGATTCAATAACTGACATAGGATGAATAAAGTACAATAATGTTACATACTTGGGCAATTTATTAAAAAGCCCGTTATCTCCGCACCACTACCAGATGTCACTATGTGACAATAGCTTCAATGAATTCTCACCAAAATGATTTTACACATCATTGCTGATAAATTTCCCAATTTGTTTCTGGTTCCTGGAAAATAGACGCAAGTGAAATACCCGGTGAGAATCAGAAAACAATGTTTTTATTTCAAGTCAAAGGATATTCAGGCAGGAGAGTACTTGGTTTGTCTTTTGGTAGGAAAGGGGAGAAGGAGACTTGGTGGTGGAACCCCAAAATACAAGGAGTCATACAACGAAAGAGATTAGCGAAGAAGAAGTGTGATACTGAGAGGACTGAGGAGAGGCGAAAGGAGTACATCGAGATGCGACGTAGGGCAAAGGTAGAGGTGGCAAAGGTTAAACAAGAGGCATATGAAGACATGTACACCAGGTTGGACACGAAAGAAGGAGGAAAGGATCTCTACAGGTTGGCCAGACAGAGGGATAGAGATGGGAAGGATGTGCAGCAGGTAAGGGTGATTAAGGATAGAGATGGAAATGGGTTGACTGGTGCCGGTAGTGTGCTAAATAGATGGAAAGAATACTTTGAGAAGTTGATGAATGAAGAAAATGAGGGAGAAGGAAGAGTTGAAGAGGCACGTGTGAAGGACCAGGAAGTGGCAAGGATTACCAAGGGGGAAGTCAGTAGGGAAGTCAGAAAGGCACTACAAAGGATGAAAAATGGAAAGGCAGTTGGTCCTGATGACATACCGGTAGAGGTATGGAAGCAATTTGGAGAGATGGCTGTGGAGTTTTTGACCAACTTATTCAACAGAATACTAGCGGGCGAAAAGATGCCTGAAGAATGGAGGAAAAGTGTTCTAGTTCCCATTTTTAAGAACAAAGGGGATGTTCAGAGCTTTGGGAACTATAGAGGAATAAAGTTGATGAGCCACACAATGAAGTTATGGGAAAGAGTAGTGGAGGCTAGACTCAGGACAGAAGTAAGTATCTGCGAGCAACAGTATGGTTTCATGCCTAGAAAGAGTACCACAGATGCATTATTTGCCTTGAGGATGCTAGTGGAAAAGTACAGAGAAGGTCAAAAGGAGCTCCATTGTGTCTTTGTGGATCTAGAGAAGGCCTATGACAGAGTACCAAGAGAGGAACTGTGGCACTGCATGCGTAAGTCTGGTGTGGCATAGATGTATGTTAAAATAGTACAGGACATGTATGATGGCAGCAGAACAATGGTGAGGTGTGCCGTAGGTGTGACAGTGGAATTTAAGGTGGAGGTGGGACTGCATCAGGGATCAGCTCTGAGCCCCTTCCTGTTTGCAGTGGTAATGGATAGGCTGACAGATGAGGTTAGACTGGAATCCCCTTGGACCATGATGTTCGCAGATGATATTGTGATATGCAGTGAAAGCAGGGAGCATGCAGAGGAACAATTTGAAAGATGGAGACATGCACTGGAAAGGAGAGGAATGAAGATTAGCCGAAGTAAAACAGAATATATGTGCGTGAATGAGAAAAGTGAGGCTACAGGGAGAAGAGATAGCGAGGGTGGACGACTTCAAATATTTAGGGTCAACAATCCAGAGCAATGGTGAGTGTGGTAAGGAAGTGAAGAAACGGGTCCAAGCAGGTTGGAAAAGTTGGCGAAAGGTGTCTGGTGTGTTATGTGACAGAAGAGTCTCTTCTACGATGAAGGGCAAAGTTTACAAAACAGTGGTGAGGCCGACCACGATGTACGGATTAGAGACGGTGGCACTGAAGAAACAACAGGAAGCAGAACTGGAGGTGGCAGAAATGAAGATGTTGAGGTTCTCGCTCGGAGTGACCAGGTTGGATAGGATTAGAAATGAGCTCATTAGAGGGACAGCCAAAGTTGGATGTTTTGGAGACAAGATTCGAGAGAGCAGACTTCAATGGTTTGGACATGTTCAGAGGCGAGAGAGTGAGTATATTGGCAGAAGGATGCTGAGGATGGAGCTGTCAGGCAAAAGAGCGAGAGGAAGACCAAAGATAAGGTTGATGGATGTGGTGAAGGAAGACATGAGGGCAGTTGGGGTTAGAGAGGAGGATGCAGGAGATAGGCTAAGATGGCAAAAGATGACACGCTGTGGCGACCCCTAACGGGACAAGCCGAAAGGAAAAGAAGAAGATATTCAGAATCTCAATTTTTGCATTCTCAAGCATTCTCTTCATTGCAGCAAATGTGTGATAAACATACATTTTGATTAATAAATCTCACTTTGGTTTAATTCAATAAAGTTCATGTGGACGATTTGGAGAATGTTTAAATTTTTTTTTGTTTTTTTGGGAGTATAATATTGTTACCTGTCCTCCCATTATCCCTCCTGTTGAGACATGCGTTAGCTCATGGCTCAATTTAGAAAAGTTAATTTGGTACAACTGGTTTATTGTTTGATCATACATTTTTTTTTTTTTAGTTTAGTTTTTTTTTTCATACATCCTGTTCCATTTATCTTTTTCTTTACTCTTTTGCTGAGTTTCTCGTAATGTATTCAATTCTAGATTTGTCTTCCTTTATTATTTTATCAGCAAATCATTTCCCAATAAATTAATATTTTTTTGTCTGTGTGACACATTTGGATACAGCAACAGTTTTTTGCAGTTGTTTCATTTCGTAATTGAACTAACAATTTTGCATACATTGGCTGTGGATGGAATTATCTGCGTTTTTTTTTTTTTTTTCAGTATTGTGCAAAAATATGAAACATTGCAAATGCATATTGGTTGTCTGTATAAATTGTTTAATTTTTTTTTTCATCAGTTTACATGCTTCAGTTAGTGTTAGTTCTACTGTTTTTTGCAGAAAATGTTACAGCATATTCTGATTCGGTTTTCCCAAATACGAACACAACATTCCCTATTGGTAATGGCTGGTCTTTCATGTCACATGTGCTTTATTTATTTAAAAAAAAAAAATCTTTCTTTCCCAATTTTTGACAATCATGTTTTGTTCATCTCCCGGAAATGGCAACATTTGCTGGATTTAGAGTTGTACATCTTTCTATTTTGATAGAAATGTCATGTTTCGCAGAAGGTGGAAAAAAAAACACTCATGCACTTATTTCTATGAAGTCATAAAGTGACCTTTGAAAGTCATAATCTTATCACAATTTGGCAAAATCAAGATTGTGCTTGTCACCAATGCTTGCTTTATGTTGCAAAACTGTTTTTTCGCTTCCGCCCTCCATTTCAACAATGATGTAATTTTTAAGTTTTCCTTATTGCATCATTTTATGTAATGTGTACTGTTCTCTTCATGTGTTTTACTTCCAAAGTGCTAACATGAATAAACAGCCAGCCAAACTCCTTTTCAAGAGCCAGGAAGTGACCGTACTTGCTCCTTTAATGACTTCTTAACAGGTCAAGTCGGGTGACACAATGAAAATGGAGTGAAACTAGAAAAAGAAATACAAAACATACTAAACAGAATGCAATGTCAAATCAGTATGGAGTATAAACATCTTCCATTAGTATATGAATTAAACATTCACATTCAGTAAGTCTAAGCACAAACAGCAACAGCATTCTAGTGAAGTGAGTAGCAGATACACATACTGCTGCTAGCTATCTCATGAGAATGAACACATGTAAAGTTACTAAATCAGTGCAGCTCACAAACATGCAAGAAGATACTGTTAAAGTTACTAACAATACTTCTGAAACATGTAAAGAACATAAATTACTCACAGCCATTGCTTTCTGACGGATTCATGCACAGGAATAAGCTGATTTCAACGTGCTACATCTTTCAACTGTTGACATGCTTTTTTACGCTCTGCTCAGCGCTTCCTACTTCCTGTATTCTACAGTTTCAAAATAAAAGCTCAGCAATGCACTCTCAAAATTAACAACACAAACAGATCATTTCTAATAAAATCGATCTTCTTAACATATTAAACACTTGGGGCAAAACACTCCCCGTCTGGCACTAATGCCACTAAAGCATCTGTACTTTAACTTTGATTTTCTTTTGCCAGGAGCAAGACAACATCAGAGATAGGCCTCAAGAAAGTCTTTATTTTGTCTTGCGACGCCCTGACTTCAATTTTGCGGACCTGTCCATCACTGCTTGGGAAGGTGGAGACGACAAGCCCCATCGGCCACTCGTTGTGATGTGTCTGGCTCTGCTTCAGCAGCACTATGTCTCCAACCTGCAGGTTACGACGTGGTGTGTGCCATTTGCGTCTTGGCTGAAGGGTGTGGAGATATTCATCCCTCCATCGAGACCAGAATTCGTTTGCCAATGCTTGCACTTGTTTCCACTGACACTTGAAGAGATTCTTTTCATTGAAGCCTCCAGGTGGAGCAGGTATCCCCGGTTTTTGGGTCAAGAGCATAGCAGGGGTCAACATCATTGGAGAAGTGGGATCAGAAGAGACAGGGATCAAAGGCCTTGCGTTGATGATAGCAGATACCGCTGCCAAGAGGGTGCAAAGCACTTCATGGGTCAGGTGAATGTCTGGTTTGCAGCAACATGGAGTCAAGAATTCTTCGGATTATGCCGATCATGCGCTCCCAGACTCCTCCCATGTGGAATGCCTGTGGGGGATTGAATTCCCAGGTACAACCATTCTCGTGGAGGAACTTAAGAGTGGAGGCTTGACCTGGATCAGCTTGTTCCATACACAGCTCAGAGCTGGCTCCCACAAAGTTCGTGCCTCTGTCCGATCTCAGCTGCTGAGCTGGCCCTCTTAAGGCGAAGAACCTTCGCAGGGCATTGATACAACTGGCAGTATCCATGGACTCTATAACTTGCACATGTACAGCCCTGGTGCTCATACATGTAAAAAGTATAGCCCATCGCTTACTTTGAGCCATTTCGCCTCTTGTGCGTCGACTGATCACATTCCAGGGTCCAAAAACATCTAACCCTACATACGTGAATGGTGGAGATGAGCTCAGACGTTCTGAAGGGAGGTCAGCCATCTTTTGTGTCTCAAGTTTTCCTCTGAGCTTGCAGCATGTGACACAGCGATAAAGAACTGAGCCTATTAATCTTTTGCCAGCAACAATTCACAGACCAGCAGCCCTGATTGCTCCCTCTGTGAACTGCCGTCCTTGGTGTTTCAGCTTCGCATGGTAATGACTCACAAGCAATCTTGTGACGTGACTTTGTTTCGGGAGAATTATTGGGTTTTTTTCAGGATTGACTGAAGCATGTCTCAGACGTCCTCCTATTCGCAGGAGACCATCACACACGAAAGGGTTGAGATTCAGAATCGTGCTGGATTTTGGTATGGCCCTGTTCTCTAGTAGTGGGACACACTCTTCTGGATAAGCATCTCTCTGGGCAGCTTTGATTATGAAGATCTTTGCTGCTTCTAACTCTTCTGGAGTGCGAGGTTGGTTGCACTGATGCCATCCTTTACATGTAACTGTTGAGTTTGTCCTGTGTGAGCGAATCTGATGGATCAAGAAGGAAACTGCTCTCAGCAAGGACTCCCAGGTTGAGAACCGTTGGAATCGTTCTGAGGTGAGTTCACTTTCTCTGAGCGAAGTAGCAAGAGTGGTCAGCTGAGGCCTCACATCCACGTCTTCCTCAGGATCCACCAGCTCAAAGGATCTGGGTGTTTCTGGTTGGTGTGGTTTGTGAAGGAATTCTGGCCCTGTAAACCACATAGTGTCTGTGAGCCGCGACGCAGGTACAGATCTGGTGGCTAAATCAGCTGGATTCTGATTTGTAGGATTTTTGTTCAATGTGCGTTGCAATGAATGAAGACGGGAGAGAGTTTGAGCACGGTTGTTTGGAAGGCGTGGTCTGGGTGTTCTGAATGGTAGAGGAGCGATCCAACTGTTTTGCTCATCTCTCTTGAACTATGCTTGCATGATCTCCAGAAAGCTCTCATCTTCGAAGGACAAGGCAGGTTTGTTATCATCTTCCCTTCTCACGAACACATCTCGTCCGAGTTTATCTTTTGCAGTAACACCAGACGCAGGATATGTTGTCAGCTGTGCGGAGGTAGATTGTCTGTGCTCCCCGCCGTAGCCTACTCTCTCTCTCTCACACTGATGTGATTCTGGCAGGGCATCAGGAAAGATGGGCGTCCATTCCGTAGGACATGGGTTTTAAGGACTGATACAGTGGACTTGTATGTACTATCGATGCAAACCTCCCCTACTATAACCCATCCTAAATCCAAACGCTGGGCAAAGGAGCGTTGTGGGGTCCATTGATTTGATCTCTCACCTTGTGAACTTGTATGAGGTCTCTCCCCAGTAGGATTAAGATCTGTGCTTTAGGATCGATCTTTGGGATGTGAGGTGCCATGGATCTCAAGTGAGCATGGGAGTGAGCGATCTCTGGAGAAGGGATTTCCGATCTGTTGCTCGTAACTTCATTACATTCAATGAGCGGAGGCAAGTCCAAACACACTTCACCATTCAATGCTTCGATCTGAAAACCAACAGCCTTTCTCACAGTCATTTCCGTGGTCCCAGCACAGGTCCTCATCAGGTAAGGTGTATGGTCCCCTTGGATGTCAAACAGCTTAAAAAACTCAGACCTGGCCAGTGATCGATTGCTCTGGTCGTCGAGGATGGCATACATCTTGATTGAGCGTTCTCGCTGTCCTTGGGGAAAAACCCGGACTAAACATATCTTGGCGCAGGACCTGGGTGGGAGACCTTCGCCGCAGACCTTGGTGCACCTTGAGGTCACTTCTGGAGGAGAGCTGTTTTGCTGTTCCACGTCTGATTCTGTCAGAGGAGATGGTGCAGGGGAGACAGCAGTGTCTGGGTCCATGACAGTGCAATGTTGATTGCTTTCACACTCATTGCATTTCAGCTCTGCTGGACATTCTCTAGCCACCTGAGTACCAGACCAGCACTTGAAACAACGTCTGTATTCTTTTAGCAGCCTTTTGTGTTCCATTAGCGGCTTCATTCTAAAAGCTCTACATTTTTCCAGAGGATGTGGCTTATTGTGCACTGGACAGTACTTGGTTGGGTCAGCACTACCTTTCTTGTCAGTAGATGTTTTGTGTAACAAGCTTGAATCTGTTGTTGACACATCTGTTCTATGCACAAACACAGCTGTCCTAGCACTATCATGCTTGGTTGTGGATCTTTCACTATGGTAATGGCTGCGGTTACTGCTCACCAAGACAAAGCTGGGGTCATTTCCGGCCTTTGTCTGACATCTGACAAAGTCAACAAAAAACGAGAAAGGAGGGAAACACACTCTGTACCGTTCTTTGTAGTTTGAGCCAGCAAACAGCCATTTTTCCTGTAAGTTTGGTGGCAGCTTTTCCACGATTGGCTTAATCCCTCGAGGAGTGTCAAGGTAGCTCAGTTCTGGTAGATAGCCATCCTGCTTGGCTGAGAATAGTTCCATAGTTCTCTTAGCTTGATGTTATCTTTGGAGGTTAGCCGAGGAAAATTGTCCAATCGTTTGAATAAAGCATTCTCAATCACTTCAGGTGTAGCATAGCATTCTTGGAGTCTTGTCCAGGCTAATTCGAGAGCAGTGTGAGGATTGGTGATGTGGACAGCACGTATTCTTTTAACATGTTCAGATGACTCCTTTCCCAGCCATTTTACCAGGAGGTCCAGCTCTTCACTGGCTCTTAACTCTAAGCCCTGAATGGCGTTAAGGAAAGAGGACTCCCATGCTCTCTGCGGGCGAGGTACCTAGCGAAGTCTATCATGTTAGCGGCTGGAGCTGAAGAAGAATGCTGTGGGTTGCTCTGTATGAAGTGGTTTGATTGGCTAGCATGACTGAATAAGGGAGAGCTCTGCTCCTGATAGGTTTTAAAGGAGGACTGGGGGTTCTGAGGTTGCGAGCTGAGAGGCTGAGAGTGCGGGTTGGAGCGCTTAAACAGGCTTGTCTGAGGCTGAGGTGCTGATAAGTACTCACTTTGCTGTGTGTTCCTTGTAGGCATGGCATCACAGTTGTGTGCAGGAGTTAATTCAGGAGCTTCCTGCTGTCTCTGTGGCGACGCTGCTTTAAAACAATGAGGAGTTATATCCACAGACGATGCAGTTTCAAAGCTGGCTCGAGCCTGATGTTCCACATATGCCTTTGTACGCTGACATGTTATCTGCGATGAGATGCGACTCCGGGCGCTGCACCTATCCTCATATTCTGGTCCTGATGCAGCTTCTAAAACTTCAGCCTCTACAATCGCAGCAGCAGCTGCCTTTTCCAGTCCTAGAGCTTCTAAATCCGCTTCTAGTGTAGCCTTTTCCAAATCCAATCTCGCTCTGTCTTTTCAGTTCTAACTCCTTCTGAGCGAATGTGGCTCTGGTGCGTGCAGCTTCGGCTTTATCTCTAGCTCTAGCAGCAGCACTAACTACTGAAGACTTGGAAGTCGCTTTGGAGTTGGAGCTGAACACTGATGCCGCTTTCTCCTCCCTTTCTATTGCTTGTGCTTCCATAACTGTGGCAGACGAATCCTTCTGATTCACTGGCTTTTCACTGTACTGTTCTCTTCATGTGTTTTACTTCCAAAGTGCTAACATGAATAAACAACCAGCCAAACTCCTTTTTAAGAGCCAGGAAGTGAGCGTGCTTGCTCCTTTAATGACTTCTTAACAGGTCAAGTCGGGTGACACAATGAAAATGGAGTGAAACTAGAAAAAGAAATACAAAACATACTAAACAGACTGCAATATCAAATCAGTATGGAGTATAAACATCTTCCATTAGTATATGAATTAAACATTCACATTCAGTAAGTCTAAGCACAAACAGCAACAGCATTCTAGTGAAGTGAGTAGCAGATACACATACTGCTGCTAGCTATCTCATGAGAATGAACACAACATGTAAAGTTACTAAATCAGTGCAGCTCACAAACATGCAAGAAGATACTGTTAAAGTTACTAACAATACTTCTGAAACATGTAAAGAACATAAATTACTCACAGCCATTGCTTTCTGACGGATTCATGCACAGGAATAAGCTGATTTCAACGTGCTACATCTTTCAACTGTTGACATGCTTTTTTACGCTCTGCTCAGCGCTTCCTACTTCCTGTATTCTACAGTTTCAAAATAAAAGCTCAGCAATGCACTCTCAAAATTAACAACACAAACAGATCTTTTCTAATAAAATCGATCTTCTTAACATATTAAACACTTGGGGCAGAACGTAATGGACTTGTTAATTTAGGTAATTTGGTACCCAAATTCAGCATTAATTTGTCAGTCCCAAAAATGACAAACTGTTAAATTGTTTGTGGCTTTAGAGTTTGTAAAATGTTTAACCTGTTATTGGCAAATTTGGAGCTTATTTTTGCTTTGTGCCCATCCTCAGCCAGATGCTTTAAAGGAGCCACTGTCTTTCACATTTCCTTATTAAGGCTCCGTCACACCATGACGTTCTGGTCAACGTCCCCTGAACATTTCAATCGTTCCTCTGCTTTGGATGGAAATACAGTCACAGACAAGAGCAGTGATACCAGTGTACACGTTCCTGCTGCATTTATCAGTGTGTCATACAACTTTTGACCAACACACCACCACAACAAACGCGGATGACACATGTGGCATGTGATTAACGTGTGTCTAACGCATGACTTAAAGTGTGTCTAACGCACGAAAAGCGTGTAACAGCGACCAAATAAGATACCCCTAAAAACCATTAGCGTGTGCAAACGCGTCATTGGGGCACGACGAGCGATTTGTCAGCGTAAGACGAGTGTGTTGAGCGTGTGACCAATGGGGGAATAACGACAGAAAAGCGTTTTGCTGGCGTGGAATTTTTACAGTGGAACTGACACTAAAACGTTGGAAAGTTCATAATCACTTCAGCTGTTGTCGTGAGTTAGAACAGTGAACATCATGCCGCCGAGAAGAAAAAAAGTTAGGGCGTGGACTTCAGCAACTAGCGCTGCTAGTAAGAAAGCTAAGCCTCTTTCATCACAAGCAATGTGTTTGGAGGAAAAACAATATGTCAGGTTCACCAATCAGACATTCATTAAACAGGACAAAAAAGGAAGCAAAGACACCACTTCAAGTCTCGCGAGGAGAGAGGAGAGGAACTGTCTCGTACAATTCACCACTGCACTCTCTGATTATCCTCTCCTCAGCGCCTGTATTTATTTAGTTTTAAGACTCCCCTTATTTACATGGATGTTACAAAAAGGAGATGACAAGCAAAACAGTTTGAAACAAAGTGTGCATGTTTGTTCATGTGCGTGTGCGTGTGTGTGAGATTGCTTAATACATGTGTGGTCATCATTTCTTTAACAGGCAGCAGTTCTAACAGTTCTGATGATTAGATGTTTTTTTTCTTGCTGTCTCCTGCTATGAGGCTGCCACGTTATCTAGGGCAGAGCAAAGCCTTTCTTTATTGGAAGCAAATGTATCATAATTATGATCACAATTATTCCTACATTTCCCCCCTGTTTATCCTACATTTGCTACCACATTTTCGCGAGCAGAGCAAAGCATTCTTCATTGCAAGCAGAGACAGTAACTGAATTGGAGCAGAGCAAAGCATTTCTTCATTGCAGTCAGAAGCAGTTACCTAATACTATTTACAATTATTTCTACATTATCCTCCTGTTTATCCTACATTTGCTCAAATCCTTAAATCATCTAATAGATCACCCATTCGGCTTACACTCGGAGGAAAATATAGCACTAATTACTTGTAATCTTCTGGATCAGAGAACAGCTCCAGAAGAGAAGTCATAACGTCATCATTGTGGTCAACAATATCACTGTCATTACTCTGTTGTGTCAGGAGTGGATATATTTCTGCCAATTTTGAATTTGTCGGGGCAATAGCAGTGGTTATAAGTTGGTTAAGTGATGCGTTTATGCAGGGAATACAACAACATCCACACAATGTAAGAATAGCTGCAAACACAGCGATAGAAACTAGGACAGAGAACACCAAGTTTTTGTATTTGCCAAACTTTTTTTTTTTTTTCCCCACCACTCAGACCTGGCTGATGTGTTTACACCAGAGTGCTCCTTCATCTTGTGGTTCAGGGTGCGGAGTCCTTCAATGGCTCTTGTGCGTGACCCATCAGGTGCTGTGATATTTGGAATAAACAACACTGGTCACCGAACATTGAGCAGTCGCCACCCTTCTCGGCCAGGAGCATGTCGACCGCTATGCGGTTCTGGAACGTCATGAGTGAGCTTGCAGCTGGTTGTTCCCTTATGGCAATTAAGCCTGCTTCCATATAATTACGTAGTTTCTGTACATTGTAATGTATGTAGTTGATTCTGTCAACGTTTTTATTCAGAGTTATCCATAACAAGATGGATTCCCATCCTGCAGCAATCTCGATAACCAATTTACACTCATCTGGTATGCAGTTGGGATGCCATTTGCATCAATGTATGCCAGTTCTCCATCTTTCCAAGAGGACCTTCGCCTTCGGGAGAACCCAAGGGGAGGTCCAAAGATGGATGCGGCCAATTGTATATCCTCTGCTTTGGATGGAAATACAGTCACAGATAAGAGCAGTGATACCAGTGTACACGTTCCTGCTGCATTTATCAGTGTGTCATACAACTTTTGACCAACACACCACCACAACAAATTGCTGCATGGGAGCAGTGGGGCAGTTTGCAGATGTATATCATGACACCATGTTTTGTTGAGAATTCCCACCTTAAAATCTGTCCCTGTAACGCTAACACAGGAGAAATTAACCAATGCAACATTAGTAGAAAATAGTTTCTCATTTTCTGCCTTAGTTGTTGGATAAACACTTTTCCATTTCTGACAAGTGGTGTTAGGAGTTGTTTTCGTCATTACCTCCAGGGTACATTGTGTTGGGATTTGTTGGAATTACACGCATTTGTGGCCCAGGGCTCATGCGTGTGATGTAACTATAGTTTATCTTGTTTGCTGCATTCTACATTAATAACAACCAGTTTTGTTTCCTATTTGTAAAAATGATAATCATAATAATGAAAAAATGTTCCTCAGGCTTTTTGCGGTTAAAATACTCCCTCCATAGTATACGTACTCTTTTGTATGGCATTTGGGTTTCAGGTAGCATTAAATTGGCAAATGGTGAGAAGAAAGTGGGGGTTTCATTTAGCATAAGCCCAAAGATCGAATCCCCAGCAATTAGACTCTGCCAAGGAATTGAAAAAGTGCTGAACTGATTCACTGGGAGGCACACATGGAGTCCTCCTCTCATGCCTCATGCCTCCCGCATAGTTGTTTACCAAAGTTATTTGAAATGAGGTTGCGCCTCTTTATCTTATGTGTGGTAGGCATAGTTGACTGAGTATAATTATTGGTTCTGTTATGTATTTTTGTCAGCTTTACAGGTGTCCCAAAAGTAGCATATGAACAGAAATATCATTACGGCTGTCAATGTTGCAGCCCAACATGCTATCATATAATTTAGCCATTTTGAAGTCATGTCGACCAAGTCACCCCCAAATGAGTCAAGTGTCTTTTAAATCTTCACCAGCCTTCAGGTATTTTCAGAGACTATAAATCTGCACCCACCGTATGCTGGTCTTTGCTCACCTTTCCCCTTGGGTGACTCAGCTGAGATGACCTTTTACAGTGTGTAAGGTGTATCCACGTGTTTCTTTCTGCTATTTTGTCCATGACATTCAGCTCTGGCTCAGTCTATTGCAGTGTTCGGATAAAACTGCATGTACAGTAGATGTTAATTCATAAACAGACATAGGATGAATAAACAAATGGCAGTAATAAGGTTATTAAAGCACAGTTGTTTTTTGTTTTTCATGAGAAGTTAATGGATACACAGAATCCCCAAACTTTTTTTTTTTTTTTAGCATTCATTATCAATTAATAGCATTGGTATTATCTCTGGATCTGTGCAAACAACACAATCTTTTGGACACATTTTTTGTTTGTAGTTATCCAATTTGTTTTGTTTTTATCTATTTTTTTGGGGGGGTGGGACCACGAGTGGTTCCCACAGGTACCACTCGAACAGAAAAATGAAAATAACGGGAAGCGTTTTCATCCAACACCCAACAGTAAAATTTAACTGTTTAGTTGCCATTATGACAGCAGTCTCACTCCCATGTGTAACCGGACTACAGCGACCTTGGCAGTGGGAATGAGAACAGCTATCTTACAAGTGGCCAATAAAAACAAATTAGTTTTGTTTGTGTTAACAATGGTTTCAAAAGCAAAAACTTTCCTACAATGAACAAATGAACTCAAGTACCCCTTTTTGCAATTTTTGAAGCTGTTTGGGGTTGTTAATAACTCCTGAAAGGGGCCCACTTCTGTTTTTTTTTTCCTTCATCATTCGTCTATCTCTCATTGTGTGGAAAATATTGGTAATTTCTATGGTCTCACAAACAGTGTTTTGAATGGAATGACACCCTTACGTCCTTGTAATGTATGTACAGTTGGACTAAATCTATCATTGTGTCCAAATTGCCCCTTTTTTATTACGTGTGATTGTGAGTGCGGCTGTTTGTCTCCATGTGACCTGCAATTGGCTGACAACCAGGTCAGGGTGTACCTTGCCTCCTGCCCGTTGACAGCTGGGATAGGCTCCAGCACTCCCCGCGACCCTTGTGAGGATAAGCGGCTAAGAAAATGGATGGAGGGATGAATGGATGTGTAACTTGAGGAAACTGACCACGTTTTAGATGCACATTCCCTTGTGGATTATGTCGCACGCAGATCAAACAAGCCCTACAAAAAAGTTGTTTGCATACAAGTTAAATCCATGGATCATGTAATGCCTTTGTACCAGGGTTACCATTCCCCCTGTTCAGACCAGAGACTTCCCATGGCTCAAGATTGCCGCCCCTTAAAAAATGATTTTGGTAGAATTTTTTTTTTTTTGTATCTGTGCTGACATAATTCCCATTTTGTATTGTAGTACCTTGTTTTTTTCACATTTTTATTTCTGCTGGTAAGCTTTTTTGTTGCATTTTGTTTAACACATCATCTCTAAGTATGTCTTCATTTGTTTCATGGTCAGCTAATCCCATAAAGGTTTTGGCTGCTGCTTCTTTTGCTGTTTTATCTGTAAATCCATTTTCTAATGATTCTTTGTCTGTTTTTGATGTGTGTACTGCACATATGGCTATTTCTTTTGGTAATTGAACTGCTATGAGCAAATTTTGTAGTAGCTCTGCATGTGTCACTGTGTTCCCTGTAGTTGTCACCATTCCTCTATTTTTCCAGTGTTATCTGTGTAGATTTTGATACTCCTGTGAATACAGCAGCATCTGGTCTCAGATTGTTCAAGACTGTCCAATAAGATATTGTCTGTACAGTTCAGTCGTCCCAATCCAAATCTGGTTCTTTTTCTGCCCAATCAGGAACATTTCGTACTACCAAAACAAATTGTCCCAAACTCTCCCACTCCTGTTGTAATGACGTGTGTGGTGGTGTCCATTCCTTGTGTAGTGCATTTAGTTTGTCAGTCAGTCTTGTTCCTGTCACCACAACTGATTTACCATCTGAGTACAGATAATCATGATTTTGTCTGGTGTGGGCTGTTATAAGTTTATCTTTTACTAAATTGTCACATGCAATGAGTCACGTCCAACGTCATTTTGTGGTTGTTCAATCACGTCTTGAGCTGTTTGGAGCAAGAAATCTCCTGTTCTTGTGGGAGGTTTGTTTGGAATATGTAACGTGTAATAATGGACCACTGTATTCCTATTTTGTAAGATATTTAACTGTCCTCCCAGTAATTCCTTTTTTTTCTTTTTACTTCTATTTTTCCTGTCAGAGAGGGAATTAAGCGCAGTCCTAGGTTCAGCAAGCCATCTCTTCCCAAAAAACGTATGGGACAAATTCAAAATGTTTGCATTTTGGGAGCATTAGTTGTGACATTTTTGATGGGGAGATGGCTGCTCTCTTCCTCATCTGCGGTCACAATTAATAAATGTTTCGCATCAAGCTCCATAAATTTCTCCTTTCTCTATCAGAAAGGTGTCAATTTTCTTTCTTATTTTGTAGCACTCTTTCTGCGTGTCGTGCTTGGTTAACGTATTGTTACAGCCTGCCAGTTGGTTTGTCAACCCAATGTTTTTCAATCCATTGTTTTATAGGATTATTTGAATTCACATGAAGAGCATTTTTTTAATTGCCCTTGATACACACTCCCTGGAGTGTGATCTTCAGGAATGCCACTGTTTGCTTTAAAACATGCATTTATTCCAATTCTATATTCTTCAAATGGTTCATTGTTGTTTTATTTTGCTCTTCCAATGGCAGAAAAAAGTTTTTTTTTAATCTAGTAGAAGTGCGCGATATTAACACTTGAACTCCCTGCTACTATGAGAAAGTACTTTGCTGTCATCCAAATTTGTTGTACTTCTACACCATTTAAGTTGTAAGATTTTCTCAAGTCTTCTGTTCCCTGGACGAATTATGTTACATCAACTTTATGAGATGTGATACCTTTTATGGGCGTTTTCACATCATCTTGAGTCCAGCTTTTTTTTCATTTGTGTGTGGTTTTTTTGTGTGTTTCTCTTATCCTGCAGGTTAACTATATATATTTTTTGTGTGTATGTTGAGCTGGCCAGCAAAGTCATATTGTGTTATCCACAAATTTAGATGTTTTGTCTTAGTAGGACATTTGCCTTCTACAAACTTCTAGTCCTTTCACATCATTATTTTTTTTTCAGATGTTCTGTTTCAACTATTTTGCTATTTATCAACTTTTTTGCTATTTGTTTTTCCCCTGTTGGAGTCAGTGGTTCACCTTTGGTGACTATACTGACTTCCCCCTGAACAGGGTGACAATTATGTTCCGTTTGAGGTCATTCTCAAGCTTCTACCACAAGTGGCGGAGAAATCTTACCTCTGCATCCTCAAACAGTTGTCACTCAATTTCTTGTTCAAATGAGGTTGCGAACCTCCATTCACACTTTTATACATGCACACGTTTCACGGAGCTCAAGTACGTACAGGACACACGTTGCCCTTTTCTCAGTTTTATAGACTAATTTGTCTACTCGATGGGGACTAGTATTCTCGAGGTTTGGTTCTGCCGCAGTCACCCAGACACGCATTCACTCATTCCTCATGAGTGTGGGAGTTTCCTACTCACCAGAGATGTCTTCACTTCCTTCGGCTTCTCGTCAACCCTCAGCCTCCAAACGCAAAGTCAAGGCCCAGTCCCGGAAAGGGTTTCAAATGCCGTGGCCACAGTCTATGCCTGGACGTCGACTCAGCCCCTGGAAACCTCAGGTATCTTGAGATCTGGCTCAAAGGAGCAAGTAAATGTCAGGTTCACCAATCAGACATTCATTAAACAGGACAAAAAGTACGCAAAGACACCAGTTCAAGTTTGACAGGTCGCGAGGAGAGAGAAGAGGAACTGTCTCGTACAATTCACCACTGGACTCTCTGACTATCCTTTCCTCAGCACCTCTATTTATTTAGTTTTAAGATGCCCCTTATTTACATGGATGTTACAAAAAGGAGACGACAAGCAAAACAGTTTGAAACAAAGTGTACATGTTTGTTTATGTGTGTGTGCATGTGTGGAAGATTGCTCAATACATGTGTGGTCATCATTTCTTTAACAGGCAGCAGTTCTAACAGTTCTGATGATTAGATGTTGTTGTTCTTGCTATCTTCTGCTAGGAAGCTGCCACGTTATCTAGGGCAGAACAAAGCATTTCTTTATTGGAAGCAAATGTATGATAATTATGATCACAATTATTCCTACACAACAGCAGAAGGAAGAGTACGTCCGCGAAGTTACACTCCATGTGACACCCCCTGGGGACCCTAAACACCTTGCAAACCCCAGTCAGGACAGTCAGACAAAGGGTGCTCTCTACTGTAGCTTAATATTAAATGGACCTTGCTTTTGCAAAGCATCGGTTTATATACCCATATGCATGGAAATTCGGGAACCGCTCGAATGACGCTCAATGGACACCAAACGGGGTTCGTTCTACTTTGGTTACACGCTGTGTGCACTACGGGATTGTTCAGTGGGCGTTGACAGGTTGCCAGTGAGTCGTTCACTGCAAAGCAAACGATAAAGTTACAACCAAGTAAAGCTAGAGTTACAAATGACTAACGACAGGCAAACGCGTGCAACGCTCGGCAAACCTGAGTAAAACGTTCCACGGATGTTCTTGAACCTTCTGCAGCGTTTAAAATTAAACGTTGATGAACGTTGGTCTCGGTGAGAACTTTTGTGCATGTTCAAAACTTTTTTTCCGGACCGGCGTTCTCCGCCAATTCCCAGCGATCATTGACGTTCACTGCCGTGGAAACAACGCTACTCTAGGGCTATCCCGGCGACCATGGGCGACTATCAACGTTTCCTCAAACGCTATAGGACTCTGGCCAGAACGTCATGGTGTGACGGGGCCATTAGGGGAAGCTTTCGGTACATCATTTAAATAACCCATGGAGTTGAAATTTTGACTTGAAATGTAAATGCAAACCAAATTTGGCATTCTTTACCCACTAAGGTTGCGAAAAATGCATTACTTATCTCTATTACGGTGAATATTATTGCATCCGGTCTGAGGGAATTAAAGTGTTAGGGTCAGGCACGCAAGGTAATCTTATTTCGCATGTCCTGAGGTGCAGTCGGCACACTCCCCTTATAAGTTTTGTCCAAGTTCAGTCTGTCTCAGTTGGTCATTATTTTATGATGTCATGTCATATTGTGAAAAAGGCAGTTGGGGGTAGAAAGGAGCGTGCACTCACCTCTCTGTTCTTAATTTTCAACTTTCCTTTGTTGTCCTGATGTCAGTCCCATCTCGTGATCATTTCTTCTATGAAACATCTAATTTTCTCTCTCAACTTTCTCATCTCTATCTCTTGCCATTTTCATTCAATATTCTCTATATCTCTTTATTACCATTTATTATTATTACTTATTTTATTATATACTCTTGCAAGGTCTCTATTTTCTGGCTATTTAACTAACCTATGAAATTGTGTTTGATATCCATTTATATAAATATTAGTTTTGTGTTGGATTTAATTTTTCCGACATATTTCCAATTTTTACATTGCAGTGTGTCTCTAAGTTTTTCCTTACAATATTTTCCCCCATTTTAGTCAATTTGAACCAGTCAATAACTCCTATGGAGTTCTCAGTGGCTTTGTTCTATAAATCTTTCAAGTGGAGAATTGTTACCTTTATTTTCTACAGTGGCATGTTGAGTTTACAACTGAGGCTATACCTCTTTCACACAATTTTCTCTTGCACACGTGGAATTAGGGGTGTTTATGGAATTTATTACGAAGCTATTTACACACGGAATTTAAGTGCGCGACAGGGCTCCGCCACCCTCAGGGGGTTTTGGGAACTTTAGGAGCAAAAGCTATTTACACATGGAATTTAAGTGCGCGACAGAGCTCCGCCACCCTTAGGGTTTTTCCACCCTTAAACTGCATGACATTGACGAGTATCAACAAGGCTTGATCATGTCTCCTTACATGCTTTATTGACTCCCCGTCATTTACTCTTTGAACTTGTTTCACTCTTTTTAAACCGAAATTGGACTCACCCTCTTGTCTTCCGTCCGTCTCTGGATCCCGTCAACTGTCGGATCCCAGCCGGCGGGCTGCACATCAGTCCCGGAAAGGGTCTTTAGACTCAGAAGGAGTCTGCCGTGGCCACGGTCTTTCTGGTATTCAACACACCCGCTGGAATCCTCAGGCATCTTGGGATCCGGCTTGAAGGACCAATTTAATGTCAGGTTTAAGCAGCCTAGGACATTTAAAGTAAAATTCTCAAGGAAGGAAGACAAGAGGAACTTCTGGCTTGCGAGGAGAACATGGGATGTGTCTCTTTCACATTCTCCAACCCGTTCTAATCACATCTCCACGTCTCCACTTTTTAATTCCTTAGCATGGTTCGCACCACAACAAAGCAAATGTGACAAACAAAGCAACTGTGACAAAAATAGTCTGTGAGTCTTTGCGATGTATTCACCATCCTCTTGAGATCGTCAGTCTTTGTTGTCTTCTGCATCACTGTCTGGTGTTTCCACGGCATCCAATGTAACTTGATTGCCTCACATTGTTTAAGTATATCATAGCAAAGTTTCCATGGCACACAATGGGCCTCTCGATTGCACCACATCACACAAGCAATGAAGCATTAAAAAAACCAAGAAAGCAAATATGAGATAACTTTATATCCTATTAATCCAACAAATTCAAGGTGGCCGAATACTTTCACAATGCACCGTATGTATCGTAGTTTGTGTGAGCATTTTTCCTTTGTTGAGCTAATTCATCCAACCTGACAGGTGAGGCATATTAATATGCTGATTAGACAGCCAGATTATTGCAAAGGTATTCCTTTGGCCAGAGGTCGGAAACCTATAGCTCGCCAGCCATACCTGGCTCTTTTGATGGTAGCGTATGGCTCGCAGAGTCCTCATCACAACATACTGAATACAGTATGTCATTTCTGCCGTGTAGGCAATAGAAATGAGGCAGAGACATTTTGTCCTCGTGGGTTTGCTGTAATTTGCTGTCCACTATGGAAGTTGATGTGGGTAGGCGTAGAAGCGTCGAACGCAGATTGGGTGGAAATTAATTGTGGAAGCTTTTTTGACAAAGATGGCTAAAAGAAAAAGAGATGAGGTGTATAGTAGTGCAGTTTTCAGTAAGAATGGACAGAGGAATTCACCTTTGTGGAGAAAGAAGGTTCCTTTGTCTCTAATTTATAATGACAAAATTGAAACAGGGCGGCACAATGGCGCAGCTACAAACATTGGCCTCACAGTTTTGAGAACCCGGGTTCAATTCCAGCCCTTCGTGTGGAGTTTGCATGTTCTCCCTGTGCCTGCGTGGCTTTTCTCCGGCCACTCCGGTTTCCTCCCACATCCCAAAAACATACAACATTAATTGAACACTCGAAATCCGGTGTGCTCAATCCGTCGATCAATCGCGAGGCAGTCTTGTGCCCAAAAAAAAAAAAAAAAAGTGAACTAAACTGCGCGGGTGCGCAATTGTTACCACTGATGCAGTCTCGCAGATATACTGTGTTGCATTAAAAAAAAAAAAAAAAAATTCCAATGCACATTGAAAGTGTAAGATACAGCTATTCAGTTTTTGGCATTATGCAATGTGATTCAATGAGTGAGGGATGACTGGTTGTTACATTCACTGGGACTATTCATATACATACTCTAAAAAAATGAAAAGAAACCAGTAGTTTCTTTTAGGCAGCACATGGAACTTTCTCTAACAATGACTGCTGCGCCGCCACACTCTCTTTCCCTACTTTACCTTATGCCTGTCTGCCCCCCTCCCCCACCTTAAAGACGTACACTCATTATTAGAAATGTTACAGACTTATGCAGCCCATCAACATGTTTTATAATGGACGAGATTTTCTCTTTTCCGAGTGGCAAAGGGCTGGTCTGAAGCCAAAGTAGATGAGATTTTTAAAATTCCACCTTGGCACAGCGTGATCCAGGATGAAAGCACAGACAATACAGTGCAGAAAAAGCTAATTCTGTGTTTTAAATATTGGAGGCAACATAACATGAACCTTAAAACGGTGTGGGAGCATCATCATCCCCCAACACCATCATCTATAGCTCGCGAGAGGCTAACTGCTTGAAAAGTAGATCTTGGGGTAAAAAAGTCTGGGCATCCCTGCTCTAAATTGTCCCGAGTTGTGATTGTGAGTGTGGTTGTTTGTCTCTTATGTGCCCTGCGATTGACTGGCAATCAATTCAGGTTGTCCCCTGCCTCCTGCCCGTTGACAGCTGGGATAGGTCTCCAGCACTCCCGTGACCCTTGTGAGGATAAGTGGTTAAGAAAATGGATGAATGGATGGATGGAAAATTGCAACAATGAAATGTTGAAATATATAGTGCCAATTCAACACACGCCATACACACGGCATTGGATCAAAATATTCTGTTGCGAACAACAGGAAGAAAGCATGTTAAGAGCTACTGTCCAGAGTCCAAGCTAGTGAGCAGCAACTCTTTGTTTGGACACAACGAGGTGACTGCAATTCATATAGCTTTGCTGGTACTTTGCCAATTGTGGGAAATGGAGAGAGATTCACAGATGGGGAGTTTGCCAAATTGGTCTTGCTTAATGTTGCCAATGAACTTATTGACATTTTTTTTTACATAAAGACAAGCTAATCAAACAAATAAGACATGCCTCTGTTGGCTAGCATTGTTGTCAAGTGCACATAAGAGGGGAGAAATTAAAAAAGTTAAGCCTGCAGACCAGCTGATTGTGAAAATTTGGAATGCTCTTCCCGTCACATACCACACATTTTTGTGTGTGAATATTGCAGTACTGCCAATGTTTGGTTCCACCTATGCAGGTGAAAAGTGGCACTAAAAAAACATTAAGACCAACCCACGTTCAGGAATAACAGATGGAAGTCTCAAAGGCTGCATGAAGTTTAATTGAATGATATATTAAAAAGGTGACAAAGCCATCAGCAAAGATGTTGCATTAATGGTATGAAGTACATTTGTCATTATTGGTTAGCAACAGCATATTGTTATTTCAAAGAATTTAGACTTATTGTACTCTTAAAGTATTGGTCTTACATAAAATGCACAAATACACTTGTATTTATTTTGAAAAATATTGTATGGCTCTCTTGGAATTACATTTTAAAATTTATGGCTCTCTCAGCCTTAAAGGTTCCTTAGGATCACCGCAATAAAAGGCTAGGGTATAAAAGGTCAGACACTGGGCATTTTTTTTTTCTTTCTCTAGGATCCTTGCAGTTTGCCATGGGGTAATGTACAAGCAGCTTGCTGCTTGGATGCTGCATGGATTACTGCTGGACCAAAGTGAGGAGTTTTTCGTGAAACAAGGTCCAAGTGCAGGTGGTGCTGCTGCCTACCAGGAGGAGGAGGAGGAGGATCTTGGGCTGGGAGGCTTGAGTGGCAAACAGCTGCGAGAACTTCAAGACCTGGTGCGAAGAACATGTGACATTGCACTCTGGACTTTTTCATTTGGTTTTTTAATTATAATTAGTTTTTTCCTTTCTTTATTTTTGATGTTATTGATAATATAAAAAGTACAATACCCTTTGCTAACTGATTGTTATTGGTTTTGTTGTTTGTGGCTTGACACAGAGGCTGGTGGAGGAGGAGAACATGCTGGCTCCATCTCTCCAGCAGTTCTCCCTACGAGCAGAGATGTTGCCTTCTTACATTCCAATACGTGTGGCAGAGAAGATCCTCTTTGTCGGAGAATCTGTCCAGATGTTTGAAAACCATAACCACAGTCCATCTAGGGCTGGTAATGTATTTTTGAAGCATTATACTATTCATTTTAGCTGGTGTGACTAAAACATACAAAATTACAGTATTTCTCTTTCAGGTTCCATACTGAAACACCAAGAGGATACATTTGCTGCTGATTTGCACAGACTAAAACAGCAGCATCTTTTTAGCCTGGCTGATTTTGAAAATTTAATCGATCGCATCAGAAGCTCTGTGGCAGGGGTAAACCGGTTTAGTAATGTAATGTACACTGGTCACAAAAAGTTATGGTTATTCATCTTTCACATGAAATTTCTGGATGAGCCTAAAATGCACGAGAACCTTTATAATCAAATGTAATTTTACCTTCTCAGAAGTGTCAGTATTTTTTGCAAAACCTGCTGTTTTCTAATGGATTTGAACTTATATTTAGATTTTTTTATATTGAATTTACATTTGATAAAAGGTCAAATTCTAAACCTGTAAAATTTAGCGTGTATTATCTTGAAATTTCACCTGTGTCAGGTTTACCAATTAGACATTCATTAAACAGGACAAAAAGTACGCAAAGACACCAGTTCAAGTTTGACAGGTCGCGAGGAGAGAGAAGAGGAATTGTCTCGTACAATTCACCACTGCACTCTCTGATTATCCACTCCTCAGCACCGCATTTTATTTAGTTTTAAAACCCCCCTTATTTACATGGATGTTACTAAATAGAGACAGAAACAAAACATAGTTGGAAGCAAAGTGTACTTGTTTCTTCGTGTGTGTGTGTGTGTGTGTGTGTGTTTGCGTGTGTGTGTGTGGTGTGTGTGTGTGTGGAAGATTGCTGAGTACATGTGTGGTCATCATTTGTTTAATAGACAACAGGTGCTCCTGGTTCTAACAGTTCTGATGATTAGCTGTTTTTGTTCTTGCGCTATCTCCTGCTAGGTGGCTGCCACATTATCGAGAGCAGACCAAAGCATTTCTTTATTGGAAGCAGATGTATGATAATTATATTCACAATTATTCCTACATTTCCCCCCTGTTTATCCTACATTTCCTTCAACGTTATCTAGAGCAGAGCAAAGCATTCTTCATTGCAGGCAGGAACAGTTACTTAATTAAGCAGAGAGAGATTCTGTCAACATTTTTATTTGGGGTTATCCATAACAAGATGGATTGCCTTCCTGCAGCAATCTGGCCAGCCAACTTATACTCATCTGGTACGCCTCGTGGGATGTCAGTTGCATCAATGTATGTCGGATCTCCATCTTTCCAAGAGGACCTTTGCCTTCGGAAGAAACAGAGAAAACCCAGAAAGCCAAATAACCCTAACTTTTTGTGATTAGTGTATGTCTTACATCTAATAATTGTACATTTCCATTTTTAATTGCCTTTCAGCATCTTTGGACACTGATGGTAGAGGAATCAGAACTCCTTGAGCAGCTCAAGGTATGATATTCTACTGCGCTTCTTTTTATACACCAAATTGTGATGATGATTATGTTTGTGTCAGTATCAGGATCATCTTTATTTGCCAAATATGTCAAAAACACACATTTGTCTCTGGCAGTTGGAGGTACTCTCATATGACATTCAATTGATAGAGAATAAAACAACAGTCACTGAGCGACACAGGATCAGCAGTAATGTAATAATGCAGGTACATTTTTTTAATGCAGAGGCCTTTAAAAATTATAGCATTTTATAATAACTAATCGAACAATAGTCCTTAGCAGTGACCATCATGCAAAGAACGCCGATATTTCAAAAACTACTGTATATGCACTTTAAAGTGAATAGTAGTGTGATAATCTGGGACAATGTCTTTTGTGCAAATGTTGCAGGCGCTACTCGGGCACATGTGAGTGGCCAGTGTTTGTCAACAACGGATATGCAAATCATGCAGCATAGTGAGACTACTACAGTGAGTGCACAAGTAATGAATCGTTGGCCTGACAGGAATGTGTCAACAAACTTGAGACAAAAAGTTGGCAATATGTTGCAATAGATTTGTCAGTTAACTTTAATAACTTTATGGCAAGAGGGAAGAAGTTGTTGGAATGTCTGCTAGTTTTGGATGGCGTTTTTCGGTCTTGCCTACATGAGGGAAGGACCTGGAAGAGGTGGTGACCAGAATTTGGATGGTCCAGGAGGATTTTACATGCGCTTGTCTTAGTTCTGGTAGCATGCAAGTCCTCAAGAGTGGATAGGGGAGTACTGACAATTTTTACAGCAGCTTTGATTGTCTGTTGCAGTTGGAGTCTCCGGCACTCTGTGCTGTCCTGGTACAACATTCAGAACAAAGGACAAGGAACAACATAGCAACAATTAGAATCAGAATCTGCGTTAACAGCCAAGTGTGTAAAAACACACAAGGAATTTTCCTCCGGCAGTCGGTGCTGCCCTGCTACAACATTCAGAACATAGAAGAAGGAACAACATAGCAACAAGAACAAAGAACAAGACATTTCTGTTTATAGGAACTATTCCTTGTGCAAGATGTAAAATGTATATAAATAAGTGTGTTAACAATGTCAATTGTGCAAAGGGAGCATTTTAAAGTGACGGATCGTGCGGTCTACAAAATATAAAAATAAATAAATACCAATTCTAATTGGACAAACAGGATGTGAGTGTCCTAACATGGAAAGAGGCAGAAAAATAGTAGGTTCACTGATCAAGAATTAAAATACTTAATTGCTGAATTAATTAAAACGAGAACAAAGAACAGGAGACATTTTTGTTTCTCTGAACTATTGCTTATAAGAGTCGTGCAAGATGTAAACTCTCAATTTAGAACAGGTAAGAGATACCGGTAAGTGTATTAACGTCCCACATTGTGTTAATCTTGTACAGAGTGCCTTTACCTGTTCGCAGCTCACGATATGGACCAGTGGAATCTCAATTGTGCAAAAGGAGCAGTTTAAAGTGACGAATCGTGTGGTCTACAAAATATAAACTATATATATATATATATATAGTTTAGTATATATATACTGATTGGACCAGCAGGATGTTGTTGAGTGTCCTAACATGGCACAAGGCAGAAAAGTAATAGGTTCACCAATCAAGAATTTAATGACTTAATTGCCAGAGGGGAAAAACTGTTTGAATGCCTGCTACTTTTGACTTTCATTGATCTGTAGCGCTTTCCTGACGGAAAGTTCCAAAAGGATTCTGCCTGCTCTAGACCTAGTTTGCACTGGGTGCAAGACCTCAATAGTGGGTAGGGTGGTGCCGACAATCCATTCAACGGTTTTGATTGTCCGTTGCAGTCTGAGTTTGTCCTTTTTTTGCGGCGGCCCCCAAACCAGACGTGTGATGGAGGTACACAATACTAATTGGATGACCGCTGTGTAGAACTGTCTTAGCGGCTCTTGTGGCAAGCCGTGCTTCCTCAGAAGCTGCAAGAAGTACATCCTTTGCTGGGCTTTTTTGAGGATGGTCTTGATGTTCGTCTCCCACTTCGGGTCCTCTTGAGACTTTAATTCCCTGGAACTTGAAGGAAAATACAAAATCAAAGATTTAATTTTAATTTTTTAGAATTTAATTAAAGATTTACTGGGTATTGTCCACTGCTTTTTATGTGCAGAAGGAATGAGCGTCATCTTTTCTTACATTTCTGCTGTTCTTCTGCTTTCAGATCATCAAGGACTTCTACTTGCTGGGTCGTGGTGAGCTGTACCAGGTTTTTATTGACCTTGCGCAGCACATGCTGAAGACCCCACCAACGGGTGTTACAGAGCATGGTAAATCACATTACGCTTTATGCTTCTTTATGGGCCTTACCTTGCTCTGCAAGCAGGAATGAGACCTACCTTGGTATGAAAACGTATTGGTACCCTTCTGAAATTCGTATATTTTTGTATAGTTCCTCCACTTTATTGCTCAAGATAATCAAATGTAAATATCAGACAAATATAACCCATGAACTTCAAATACTGTTTTCAAATGGTTTTATTTATTCAGGAAAATTTAACCATTCAAAGTTACCTGGCCCTGTGTAAAAAAACTCATGACCCCCAAAACGTAATAACTGGTTGTCCTATCATTAGCTGCCACAGTTGAAACCAAGCATTTTCTAAAACTGGCAAGGGTTTCTTTCACATCTCTGTGGAGGTATTTTGGCGCACTTTTCTTTGCAGAATTGTTTGAACTCAACAAAAATGCATGGAAAATTCAATTAATTAATTTAAGAACATGCCACTGTATTTCAATCTTATTCAAATCTGGATTTTTACTGGGCCACTCCAAGACCTTCATTTTGTATTCTTTAGCCATTAAAAAGTTTACTTGCTAGTTTTTTAGATTGTTATTGTTTTGGATTGTTAGTAGTCCGCTTCATATTGAGGTCAAACACTAATGGCTGGACATTCTCCTTCAGTATTTTCTCTTAAAGAGCAAAATTTATGATTCCATCAATCACAGCAAGTTCTTCAGGTACTGAAGGAACAAAAGACCTCAAGACAATCACACTATCACCACCATGTTTGACACTTGGTGTGATCTTATTCTTCTGAAATGCTGTGCTATATTTTCACCAGATGTAAAGAACCACTCCTTACAAAAGCTAAACTTTCATCTCATCAGTCCATATAAATTTCTCTTGAAAGTCTTGAGAATCAGACAGACGTCTTTTTTTTTTTTTTTTCCCAAAAGTAAGACGAGCTTTCATGTTGTTTTTGGTCAGCAGTGTTTGTCAATGGAACTCTGCATTGGTTGCCATTTTGCCCATTCTCTGTCTCATGCAAATTGACCTTATCTGAGGGGAGGCCAGGAGTTCTTTAGAAGTTGTCCTGGTTTCCTTGGACGAAATGGAAGCTGGACAACCTCAAGCGACACATCCTGCAGAAAAGTCATTTGAATGCTGTTGGAATTATATGAAGACTCAAGATGGGAAAAGAGATGGGTACATTATCATGGGAGAGCGCAAACAACCGGCAGAAAAAGAATGAACTGTCAAACAAACAAAAAAAATCTGACCCTGAGCAAGAGTTCTCATTGATAATATTTTATTTGCCATTAAAATTAATGCCTCAATGCTGTCGGTTCAACAAATCCATGATCACATGGCAAAGTATGTGAGTATACCAGAGAGCTGGCAAGGGAAAAACTATGCCTTTAAATTTTTGAATTCACTCAATGAGATGTTGCAGAATGAGACTCTGTATAAGGTTAAAAATACACCATGGCATACCATGATAGTAGATGAGAGCACAGACATAACAGTACACAAAATGCTAGTCATATATATCAAATTCAGGGAGGAAAATGATGTCAGTTACAAAACTGTGTTTGGTCATCCATCTGACAGCATGCACTGCTCATGATATTGTGCAGGCAACAAATCAGTTTTACTCCAAACATGGACTGGACATGCAGAGAACGGTAATGCTGACTTCTGATGGTGCCTCAGTAATGCTAAATCAGATGTTGCAGAATGAGACTATGTCTTCTTCTTCTTTTCCTTTCGGCTTGTCCCGTGAGGGGTCGCCCCAGCATGTCATCTTTTTCCATCTTAGCCTATCTTCTGCATCTTCCTCTCTAAACCCAACTGCCCTCATGTCTTCCCTCACCACATCCATAAACCTTCTCTTTGGTCTTCGTCTCGCTCTTTTGCCTGGCAGCTCCATCCTCAGCACCCTTCCACCAATATACTCACTCTCTCGCCTCTGAACATGTCCAAACCATCGAAGTCTGCTCTCTCGAATCTTGTCTCCAAAACATCCCAACTTTGGCTGTCCCTCTAATGAGTTCCTCCACTTTATTGCTTAAGATAATCAAATGTAAATATCAGACATGATTTCTAATCCTATCCAACCTGCTCACTCCGAGCGAGAACCTCAACATCTTCATTTTTGCTACCTCCAGTTCTGCTTCCTGTTGTTTGTTCAGTACCACCGTCTCTAATCCGTACATCATGGCCTCACCACTGTTTTGTAAACTTTGCCCTTCATCCTAGCAGAGACTCTTCTGTCATATAACACACCAGACACCTTTCGCCAGCTGTTCCAACCTGCTTGGACCTGTTTCTTCACTTCCTTACCACACTCACCATTGTTCTGGATTGTTGACCCTAAATATTTGAAGTCCTCCACGATCGCTATCTCTTCTCCCTGGAGCCTCACTCTTCCCCCTCCACCTTTCTCATTCACGCACATATATTCTGTTTTACTTCGGCTAATCTTCATTCCTCTCCTTTCCAGTGCATGTCTCCATCTTTCTAATTGTTCCTCTGCATGCTCCCTGCTTTCACTGCATATCACAATATCATCTGCGAACATCATGGTCCAAGGGGATTCCAGTCTAACCTCATCTGTCAGCCTATCCATTACCACGGCAAACAGGAAGGGGCTCAGAGCTGATCCCTGATGTAGTCCCACCTCCACCTTAAATTCTTCTGTCACACCTAAGGCACACCTCACCATTGTTCTGCTGCCATCATACATGTCCTGTACTATTTTAACATACTTGTCTGCCACACCAGACTTACGCATGCAGTACCAGAGTTCCTCTCTTGGTACTCTGTCATAGGCTTTCTCTAGATCCACAAAGACACAATGTAGCGCCTTCTGACCTTCTCTGTACTTTTCCACTAGCATCCTCAAGGCAAATAATGCATCTGTGGTACTCTTTCTAGGCATGAAACCATACTGTTGCTCGCAGATACTTACTTCTATCCTGAGTCTAGCCTCCACTACTCTTTCCCATAACTTCATTGTGTGCCTCATCAACTTTATTCCTCTATAATTCCCACAGCTCTGAACATCCCCTTTGTTCTTAAAAATGGGGACTCAAACACCCCCCCATTCTTCAGGCATCTTTTCGCCCGCTAGTATTCTGTTGAATGTTGGTCAAAAACTCCACAGCCATCTCTCCAAATTGCTTCCATACCTCTACCGGTATGTCATCAGGACCAACTGCCTTTCCATTTTTCATGCTTTGTAGTGCCTTTATGACTTCCCCTTACTAATCATTGCCACTTAACAGTCCACAAAATGCTAGTAATATATATCAAATTCAGGGAGGAAAATGATATCAGCTACAAAACTGTGTTTGGTGGCATCATCCAGCTGACAGCATTCACTGCTCATGATATTGTGCAGGCAACAACCCAGTTTTACTCCAAACATGGACTGGACATGCAGAGAACGGTCATGCTGACTTCTGATGGTGCCTCAGTAATGCTAGGAAAACACAACCTAATTGCACCTTTGTTAAAGCGTCAAATACCACACCAAACATAACAACATTGTGTGGCCCATAGAGAAGACTTAAGCATTGATGAGGCCTGGAAAGATGTGCCTTTGATTAGAGATGTGGAAACGCTTCTTAGAACTGTCTATTTCACTTTCTCTTGGTCCACTGTGAGGAAGGGCAAATTAAAGCCCTGAGCAAAGATTCTTGATGAAGATACACTGTCATTCAGGCCTCTGAATGAAGTGCGATGGCTGTCGCGACACCAAGCTGTGGATGTGTTCTGTAACAACGCTGTGCTTGAAGAATACTGCAAAAGAGAATTCACTGATAACAGAGCTCCAATGGCAAAAGTTCTGCTACAAAAAGCTGAGTGATCCAAAGTTAAAGGTTACTGTCACTGTTCTTGGAGATATGTTATAGCTCCCCTAAAATAACTCTAACAACTCTGCCTCACTTGACAAAAGACGCAACCTGATTATGATGGAAGGACACTCCTTTGCTAGAGCAAAGGTTGAGAAGTTATGTTCCCAATACTTGAAGGAGAAGGATGTGCAATGGAGTTACTGTGTCAAAGAGGCAATGGGGACCTCATCAGATTATGACAGAAATACTGATGAGATTATTATTTTTTTTTAGTAGTAAGATTTGTGACCACATGGATGCTCGTTTTCCAGAGGATGAATTAAAGGAGTGGTCTGCATTTGACATTGAAGCATTGAGCTCAGACATCAGTTTTGGTTATGGATCAGCACTCATTGCTACACTGGCAAAGCGGTATGAGGCCATTCTCCACCACCCACAGTTTATGGAGGCCATTAACAGTCAATATGATGACTTCCAAGTACATAATGAAGCTAAAACTTAAATGGGACAATCAGCATATTCTCAGATATGGTGGCTTGCAGCACTTAAATGTGAGGAACTAAAGGAGATCTCATCTTGTGGATAATTGTGCTACATTTCGTGCTTCCAGTGCAGAGTGCGAAAGAGGATTTAGTTTGATGAATCATATCAAAACAGCATCCAGAAATCGTCTTGAAGTGATACATTTGGACCAACGGATGTGCATAAAGTCAATGCAAGAAGCAGACCGAGCCATCAACCTGGACAAGGTGTAAAAGCATTGGAAAGGTGAGAAGGACAGATGTGAAAAATAATTTTAAGTCAGATTTGTGCATATTCTAGTGACATTTAAGATGTTTTATTTATGGATGCTAATCATTAAATTCCATTATGTCTAGATAATTTATGAGTAGTAGAAAAAGAGAAAAAGAGTAAAAGACACTGTATCACTAGCTACAGCACATATCATCCTGGAAAATGTGAATGTTTTAATGTGAACAAAATGTTATGCCTGAAAAGTTTTTATGTCTCATTTCTTCCAAGGCAAGACACTCACCCAGTTTAAAACTGGACCTCGCTGACCTAAGCCAAAAAAGGACCCTCATACATAACATACTAAAAGTCTCACGAAGAATCTTCAATCAAAGTGTTTTGTCTTTTTCATTTTAAGTGTCCCCAATTAGTTATATTAAAAGTAAACTAATGTAAACCTGTTGTATTTTTGTCATTTATTTTATTTTAATAAGACATGAAACTTTCTATAATCCCAGGTGTGTGAGTGTGTGTGTGTGTGTGTGTGTGTGTGTGTTGTGTGTGTGTGTGTGTGTGGGTGGGTGGGTGGGTGTGTGTGTGTGTGCGTGTGTGCGCGTGTTGTGTGAGTGAGATAGGACTGCACAGCGGGAGGGTGAGAAGGTAAAGAAAACGTGATGGGGACTGAGGAAGTGTGCTTTTACTTTTCCTGCCACCCAGCTCGCTGTGCAACTAAAGGAGGTTTACTCTTGGCAGTGTTGGAGGACGCTTTTTCCCCCCGCGTGTTCGTTTAATTTCGGGTAGTGAGAATGTTGGTTATCCAAATACAGGCTGGAGATGATGAACAGTTTCTTCGAAGCTTTTACTTGCAGAATATTCTGGGCACAAACGAGTGACAGACAATGGCTTTGGCAGATCACAAGTGCAAAGATACAGAGGACTTGCAGAATTCTTATACTATCAGAAGGGTCCGCAACACAAAAGTATGAAAGGAAAATAAAGAGCATCACAAGAGAATCGCATCATAAAATAAAGAGCATCACAAAATATCTGCATCATAATAACCAAACCAAATCTATCTGGTAATAACGGGCACATTCCTACGTCCTGGTCTCTAGTCAACATTTCAGCAAGATACACTTAAGGTTAACTGATGAGTTGGCATGCTTCAAACATGAGTCATGACTAAATATGAGCAGAAGACACACTCCAGCAGGACAACCTCTACACGGAGAATATCTCTCCCTTTGCGTCTCGCAACCAGGATCACGGGACCGCAGCAGTAAAGGTTAGCACAGTATTTTCGCACAACTAGCTTGTGCATTGAATGAAAATAGCTAGACGTTTCCCAGTCAGATGGCGATCTTTGGAGAAAATAATCTGTCAATTTCATTCTCAAAATGCCAGGGAAAAATGCACAGTTAAATGAAAATATGTGGATCAGCACAGGATGTTTTTATCAGAGTGGGAGAGCTCATATTTTTTGATGTTGCCACCCTCTGCCTTTTCTATCAGACATCTATCGCATTTAAAAGCTTCAAATCTTCACTTGAGCTCACACCATACTAATATCGACCTGGAATCCCCAAAATGAACTAAACTTCTTTCTCACTTTGAAAAATCACAAGAAAAGCAGATGAATTATTATATTTTTTTTAAATGAAGCATCCAGAGATGAATGCTTGCATCATATCAAGTGGCTTTGAAATGGTAGTTTGTCTGTGTGACAAAGGACACAATTATTTTTTTTAATTACTGGCTTGTGGTCTCGTTATTCTGTAGGAGTCTATTTTTCCTGTTGTCATATTGGTGTGTGACATTTACAATAAATCTGCCTGGCCGAAGGTATCTGTGTGAGGAGGGAATGATATCCTCGTGTATGATGTGGCTCTCTTCTGTAGCACGGTAAAAAATGTGTCTCGTCCTCTGTTCGCCATCCCTGGTACGAGAGTAGGGAAACTATGCAACAGTAGAAGAATTTGCAAAGAGGCTAATACTTTTTCATGGTGCAGTACATAAAACAAACCATCTGTCTTGTAATTCATTTTTTTCTTGGCTAAAATTAAAACCTGGTCTCTGGATTTTTTAGACAATTTTTATTTAAATATTTCTTGCACTGTATGATCCTTTCATTGTATTGCACTGTATGATGTTTTAATTATATTTTGCCCTTGTTGTTGTTTTGAATGCTTTTAATCATGTAAAGCACATTGAGTTACCTTGTGAATGAAATGCGAAAAATAAATAAATTTGCTTTGCTTTGATTACTCAGGGGCATCTCAATTCAGAGTGTGCTAGCCCTTGCCACCAACTAGTTGTAATTTTCTTTCTGTTGATCCCAAGCAGGTCTTGAAAAGAGCACCAAACTCCTCAGACCATGTTCTTCCAAACAGAGTTTTTACCACCCACATATTTCACAGTGACGTCATAAAATATTCAATAACTCACTTGGCATTTTAACACCTCATCTGCACAAAATACTGAGCTTGTATAACAACTCTATGAAAAATGTCTGTTTGTGGATTACGTGTTTCAATCTTCATTTTCTTTTTCCTAGATGTAAATGTAGCCTTCCAGCAAGCAGCTCATAAGGTGTTGCTAGATGATGACAATCTGCTGCCTTTGCTCCACCTCACTGTTGACTACCATGGCAAAGACATCAAAGGTCAGCTGTGGACAAAAATTTTGCAATACTGTGACATAGTTTTGATGTAAATACAATGACTATTTAATTGACCTTGACTTGCCACATACTGCTAGATATTTTTGGAGTGACTATTACATGTACTTTTTAAAAACTTTTTTTTCACACAATAAATGAATAAATTATTGGTCTTCAATGTCATTATGTTCACAGTACAGGAAGCCTTTTTTTATACAAAAAAAAAACCAAAGAAACGAAAAATCACACTACATGGTAAAGTAATCTTGAGTAGTAACAATGGTAAAAGGTTACTTTTGTGCCATATTTACTTTAAGTTACCCAACCTGTAGCAAAACCAAATCAATCCATTCCTAATTTAAAGTGGGACTGTCATAAAATGGATGATTTTCAGTATATTATTAATGAAAAACACACAACCAATATGGTCCCATGTGTTTTTTCACCACAAAACATGATTTTGACGTATACAACTTTTTGTAACTCCTGCCATGAAAATCCTCTCGGGATTTGTTTTAGAGAAGAAGCAGGAAGTGATGTAAAGGATAGCGGCGCCCCCTAGTGGACTCGTTTGTTTCCATTTAGTTTTACCTCCGGGAAGGTAACATGTTGTTCCTTCGTGTTAGCGAAAATGCTGACTCATTGCATTGCTGGACATTGCTTGAACACTCGGGAGAATGGAATTGCCCTTCATAAGTTTGAAAGAGACACTGTTCGTTGTGAAAAATTGAGTGCACGGGTGTAGAGGACGAGAGCTTCGTGGGTTCCAAATAACAGTTAGGTGTGTATACAGCTACTAAAAAAAATAACAGTTGGGGACCACGTAATCGGTCTCTCTCAAAACGTAACAAAAGATCCGCGTATGAAATGTGTTGATGTGCGCGTCGCCTAGCCAACAGTGTCTCACTCAGCCTCGTCTTGATAGTGTTCATCGCGTACTGCGGTGGCTGTGAACAACCCTCTAAAAGCAACCTCTGCTCCATTATTCGCCACCACGGCACCGAAAATTAGCCACACCGGGTGAGGCGCCGCGTTCGGCGGTCACAGCTTCTGCAAAAGCTGCGCGTTGGGCTTTGCGACGGGGGCGGCTCTGAAGAACCCAGCCGAGAATGCGTTACTCAGTCGCGTGCACGCATAAAGCGCCCCAGCTCGACTGTGAACACCTCCCTAAAGCAGCACCGCTCGGCTCCATCATAAGCCACACCGGCCGGCTGCGATGAGCTACGATGGCTCATCTCCGCTGCGGAAGTGGATCGCATATCATCTGAATATGGCTCCAAACAATAGTGTAATATTGCCCTGAGGGCTCGAAACAATAGTGTAACATTGCCCGGGTAACTTCACTCGGTTGTGTGGTGTTGTCCTTTTCGAAAAGAGCTTTGGTGTCAGAAGGGGCGTCGGAAAAATCTGAATGTCTTTGTTGTTCGGCTTCCATAGTAGCAGGCACTGCGCGTTTTCAACGGCGGAAGTGACGATGACGTCAAGGACGGAGGACGGGACTAATATGGCGACCACTTGGATGTCAAGGAACACTCAATTGCGCAACTTTGCGCATGGATGATGCACGATCCGCTCACATTTATTTTTTCATATAGACATTGAAGTGAATACTGTTATATGTATTTTTCATTACAATATCTATTTTAAAATGTTTATAGGGATGACAGTCCCACTTTAAGTCTTCATGATAGTTTTAATCCATTTTTGGTCTGAAAATATTGACATTGTGTGTGCGTGTGGGTTTGTGTGTTGATAGTATTTACTGACGTCAAAATCTCGCGAACCCGCACCATTTTGTGGATCAAACTTTCCATTCGTGCAGCGGCGTCTGCCATTCTTTACTCTTAACTTCTCAGACTTTAGTTTACATTGTCATAAATTTTGGTAATAAATATATCACTCATCTACCACAAACGCTAGTTCTGTTAAGAGGATGTACTGTATGTGGAAGGTTTTGATCAACAGTCTTTGGTGAGATACAAGTCTCAACTTAGTTTGATTAACAGAATCGATCCGTACAAAGCAAAGGAGGAGGACTTATCAAATGACTGAAATCTTGACGTACAGTATATCACATATCTCGATATTGTGGATTATCCAGTGAATGTTGCAAGTGCCTATAGAGTTTGTGCACGTGATGTCACCGTTTTCACGGCACTATATTGTCGTTCAAACAGAACTGCTCGACATTGTGGGAGACATTGAACCGGAGCAGAATATTCACAATGCCCAAGACTTGTGCTGTTGGTTGTCACAATAGACGGGACAGTTCTTCAAAAACATCATTCTATAGAATAACATCTGAATAGACCAGAAAAGATCGATAGATTTTGGCAATGAAACGTGATGGATGGTGCCCAACCAAATACACACGCCTTTGTAGCTATCAATTTATTTCAAGTAGGAATTATTATTCTCAATCTCAAATAACTATTATTTACTAATTACTTAATAACTAGTATTTATAATGCCAAGTTGACTCATTTGAGAACAATGTGTATTAAAAAAAAAAAAAAAGTCAGTCACAGAGAGGTTTACGGATGTGTGTGCGTGTGGCTGCAATACGCTTCCGTGAGTGAAGGAGACAACTCCGTTTTGAATTTTTTTCCCAAGCGTAGTTACTGAATCCGAGTTTGTGTAAAGCCAGAGGTCATTTATTTAAATATTAGCATTTGTATTGAAAACATGAGAAGTGTATAGAGATCGCGCCCGACAAAATACACACGTCTGTGTAGCCTAATTTCAGGTAGGAATTATTCTTTTCAATCTCAAATTATCAAGTATTTATAACGCCAATTGACTCATTTGAGAACAATGCGCATTTTAAAAAAAAAGAAACCGTCTTGTCTGTTTACAGAGGTAAGCGTGTCGCAGCAATACGCTTCTGTGTACGGAGGCTAATTTTTTTCCAGTCATAGTTAATCAAATCTAAAAGCCTTTAATGTCATTATATACTGTGCATACAACGAAATGATGAGTGCTTCTCCACAAGGTGCAATGAAATAGAATAAAAGTTGAAGAACATCTTAGGTAAAAACAATAGATAAAACATTACAGCACAGTTACTGCTAAAATAACTAAATAAATACATAAATGCACAAAAGGGCCATTGTATAATATTCCATTACAGTACTGTTATTTCAGTGGTTTGAGTTGAGGCTCTGGGGAAAAAGCTGTCTTTGAATGTGGTTGTCCATGTTTTGTGAGACCTGTACCAACTGCCAGAGGGCAACAGATGAAACCGGTGATGACTAGGGTATGAAGAGTCCTTTACAATATTAGTGGCTCTGTTGTGATAGCGGGAGTTGGCAAGGTCCTCTAGGGAGGGCAGAGAGCAGCCAGTGATCTTGCGGGCACTGTTGACCACTTTTTGCAGAGCTTTCCTGTCTGCTGCTGTGCATCCAGCATACCACACTTTGATGCAGTATGTGAGGATGCTCTCCACGGTGGTTCTGTAGAAGGCCTGGAGCAGCTTAGCTTCCAAGTTGTTCTTTCTGAGCACTCTCAGGAAGTGGAGTCGGTGCTGGGCCTTTTTCACCACCGCAGTGGTATTTACAGTCCAAGTGAGTTTGTCCGTGATGTAGACTCTCAAAAATTTGAAGGAGTGGACCCTCTCCACACACTCCCCATTGATGAACAGTGAATGATGAATGCTAGTTTGTGTAAAACCTGGGGTCATTTATTTAAATATTGGTATTTGTATTGAAAAAATCTAAGTGGATACATCACAATGTGGGATTGATTGAGAACAGATCCAGCAATGAAGTATTTGTATGCGTCCAGACTTTTATATGCTTTCAAACTCTTCTGTGTCAATCTCGACGACTTATTCACCAGATACACGTGTATATCCAGTTTTCCAAGAATGGGAAGCAAATTAACACTCAAATTATTCTTGGTGAAAACATTGACTTGGGCATTAAATATGGATCCCCTATGCCAAGTGTGTCTAATTTTTCCTCGTACCTTCAGTATCAGACAAAACTCTGAATGCCGGGCTATAAGTCGTATCGTCTGTGTTGTCTCAACGGACTTAGCATTGAACAACGCTTTGTTTGACCAGCAATATGGCCAGTCACGAGACGTAGGTGCACGAGCTCTATACATTAAAAGACATGAAAACTTACAAATCTCTTGAGTTCTACTACTATTTCGTGTGTGGGTGGATGAAAGATGTGCAACATAGCGCCGTCCACAATTTAATTCTCATCATCGCAGAGGTTAGTAACTTAATTCTTCAGCCTGAGAACAATTTAATGATAATGTTCATAGTTAGATTTCTAAACCTTAATGTGAAGAAATCTATTCTACTTGGCTTGTATAAGACTAGATGCAATGTGCTTATTATTCAATTAATATTCTACCAATCATGAAATCCTGCTTTTTAAAGATGACTAACACTCGATATAAACCTCATTGACAAGTTGATATTGAATGAACCATGATCATGATCAGTAATGGTAACACTTCCTACACATTGGATCCAAGTGAAAATGTATTGCTATGGTGTTATGAACTGTCAATGTAAATTATTTTGGATAGCATTTTTTTAAATCATACTTTTAAACTAAAATCATTCAATTCAATCATTGAAGATCGCAGTTTGTCCCTTTTTTTTAACCGAACCCATGAATGGCGCAGATGTTTACCATTTCAGTATCAGGATAGAAATGTGCAATATCCTAGGCTTATTTTGTTTGCTTATTGAGCTGCAGGTGTTTACTTGCGCCACAAAATAGCCGCTGTGTCGATTGGCTAGGTTCTGTGACGTCACGTGGATACAGTTCTTTCTACTGTATACAGTGGGTACGGAAGGTATTCAGACCACCTTAAATTGATTATTTTGATATATTGCAGTCACTTGCTAAAATAATTTAACTTCATATTTTTACACAACACCCGATATGGACAGAAAAAACAGAATTATGTTTGCAGTTTTATTAAAAAATAAAACTGGAATATTATACCCATCTGTATGCAGAACCTTCACTGTGCCACTATTTAATTAACTCCAGTACTATTCATATCTTGTGATGATCCTTGAGATGTTTCTACACCTTCATTGGAGTCCAGCTGTTTGGTGACACTGGTTTTGATTGGTAAAGCCACACACTTGTCTATAAAAGACCTTACAGGTCACAGTGAATGTCAGAGCAAATGAGAATCATGAGACAGTATTGCGGCAAGGCACAGATCAGGCCAAGGCCAAGATTTCTGGCTCTCAGAGACATGTAAATATAACAGACCTCTTGCCTTCACTCATTAACTCTATTATTAGCACCTCTTTCAACTCATTATCAGGGTAAAACACCTGTCCACAATTTCAGTCACACTCCAAACTCCACTATGGCCAAGCCCAAAGAGCTATCGAAAGACACCATCCATCCGTCCTTCCATGTCTCATGACCATAGGTGAGCGTAGGAATGTACATCGGCCTGTAAATAAAGGGCTTCGCCTTTCAATTTAGCTATCTCTTTATCACAAAGGACCGATACAAAATCTGGATCACTGTAGACGATGCACCGAACCGCTTGTCAATCTCTCGGTTGATTCTTCCCTCACTAGTGAACAAGACCCACGATACTTGAACTCCTGCACTTGGGGCAGAATCTCATCGACGACTTGGGAGAGGGCATGCCACCCTTTTCCGACTGAGGACCACGGTCTCAAATTTGGATGTGCTCATTCTCATCCCAGTCACTTCACACGGCTGCAAAGCCCTCCAGTGAAAGTTGGAGATCCCGGCTTGATAGAGCCAACTGAACCACATTGCAAAGAGCGGAGATGCAATGCTGATGCCACCGACCCCGACCCCTTTTACAACTTGGCTGTCCCAAGAGATTCTGTCCAAAAAAAATTGGGAACAAAATTGGTGACAAAGGGCAGCGAAGACCAACTCTCACCGGAAACGAGTCTGACTTATTGCCGGCAATGTGGCCCAAACTTTGAAACCGGTCGAACAGGGACTGAACAGCCTGGATCACTGGACTCCTTGAGGGTCCCAGTCAAATGCCTTCTCAAAGTCCACAAAACACATGTAGACTGGTTGGGCCAACTCCCATGAACCCTTGAGGTTGAAGAGCTGGTCCACTGTTCCACAGACAGGATGAAAAACACACTGCTCCTGAATCTTAGAATCGACATTCCGACGGAGCTTTCTCTCCAGTGCCCCTGAATAGGCCTTCCCAGTGATCCCGAGAAGTGTGATCCCTGTTGGTTGAAACTCACCCTCCGAGGTCCCCCTTCTTAAAAAGAAGGGTCACCACCCCAGTCCGGTATTATAGAAGCCCTGGGCCCCATGTCCATGTGATGTTGCAGAGGTGCGTCCACCAGGACACCCAGAGAACATCCAGAGCCTTAGGAACTCCAGGCATATCTCATCCACCCCCGGGGCCTTGCCACTGAGGATATTTTTAACCACCTCGTTGACCTCAAGTCGAGAGAGCCCGCCTCAGAGATCCCAGACTCTGCTTCCTCAAGGGAAGTCATGTCTGTGATACTGAGGACTTCAAACTTTCCTCAGCACTGACTCACAACATCCCGAGACCAGCAACGCTCCATCCCCACTATTCATAGTGTTGATGGTGTACTGCTCCCTCCCGAGATTTCAGACGATAGGCCAGAATTACCTTGAAGCCATCCTGAAGGCATTCCCCATGGCCTCACCGAGATCCTCTCCCGCCTGAGTTTTTGCCTCAAGACTACCAAAGCTGCATTCTACTTACCCAGCTGACACCCAGCATCTGCCTCAGGAGTCCCATATGCCAAAAAGGTCCCATAGGACTCATTTAGCTTTTGGGGATGACAGGCACCAACTGTCGTATTGCTTCGGCTCCCGGCAGGTAGCCTTGGGAATAGAAGCACAGAACGTGTTCCACTCACCCTCTGAGTCTGGGGATAAAGTTCTGTCTGAGGAGGGAGTTGAAACTCTTTCTGACAGTGGATTCTGCCAGACGTTCCTAGCATATCCTCATGACACATTTGGGCCTGCGAGCTCGAGATCTTCCCCACCATCAAAGCCAGTTCACCGACGAGGTGATCACCACTTGACAGCTTGGCCCCCTCTATTCACCCGAGTGTCACCGGAAGTGCGATGACACAACAACAAAGTTGATCTTGAAACTGAGCTAGGGTGTCCTGGTGCCAAGTGCATTTATGAACACCCTTATGGTTAAACAGTATTCGTTGTGGGCAATCTGTGGTTAGCACAGAAGTCCAATGACAGAACCCCACCTAGGTTCTGGTCGGGAAGGGGGTGCAGGGGCGCGTTCCTCCCAGACACGCCCTTCCAGGTCTCATAGTCATTGCCCACATGAGCATTGAACTCCCTCAGGAGGACAATGGCGTCCCCAGTCGGACAGCTCTCTAGTACCCCCTGCAAGGACTCCAAAAATGGTGCGTAATCTCAACTGCTAAATGCATAGGCACAAACTACAGTCAGGACTCATCCCCACCCAAAGGTGAAGGGAGGCTACCCTCTCATCTACCAGTATGAACCCCAATGTACAGAGCCCGGGTACAATAAACATACTCACACCTCCTTGGCGCCTCTCACCACGGTCAGCTCCGGATTAGATAAGAGTCCAAGGCATATCAAGAGAACCCAAGCCATACGTGTGGAGCCAAGCCCAGCTATATGTAGTCAGAACTTGTCAAGCACATACACCAGTCCTGGCTAGAGGTGTCATTCCATGTCCCTAGATCCAGTTTCTGTGGCCGGGATCAAATCGTTAAGGTCCCCCGCCTTCAACCACCGTCCAAAAAAAAACGACGGAGTCGTATTGCAGCCACATGTTAAACTTCGGTAAATCTCTCCCCAACAGACTTTTTTTTCTTCTAATATTTTTCCGTTTTTGGGCAGGATTCCATCTTTTTAAATTGCATGGATAAAAAAAAAACAATTCCAGACCAATGCAACTACACACTTGTCGCACATTCTCAGCGCACCTGAAAACTGATCGCAGTGAACCACAGCCTGACTCTTTTTTCTTTTTCAACATGGAAGCACACGGTCTCCTGCTAGTACTGCCACTAAGTTTATGGAGACTGGTTGTTCCACACACTGTGAATCCTGAGACAGTTGATGAACTTTTGGACAATTTCACCTCGAAAATCAAAAATGCCATGAATGCTGTTGCTCTTATTAAAACTAAGACCATCCGGAGGCAAAAGAGAACACCATGGAGGAGCACAATGATGGTCAAGTGATCAAAATCAGAGTGGAGGAAAGCAGAACGCAAGTGAAGAAAAACTAAACTCCAAATTGACTATGACCTCTACAGACAGCGTCTGTAATTTTAACCAAGAGTTAGTTAGAGCTAGACAGCAACACTTCTGAAATCATCAGCAAGAACCTCAACAATACTCGTGCTCTATTTGCTGTGGTTGACAAGCTTACACCCTCCCCCCACCTGAATCAGATGAATCCAGAACTCTTAACAGCTGGAAAATCCAAGGAGTTTGCCTGTTATTTTAGTGGAAAAAATACAATCCATCAGGTCAAATGTCGCCGCAAATCAGCTAAAAGATAGAATCATCTTACATCTGAAGCCACCCAGAGAAAACTCTATTCACTTGTCAGAATTTGATACAGTTCACCAAAAAATTCTAGAGAAAACTGTTCGGCAGTTGAAACCATCAATGAGCTGTCTCGACTCAATCCCATCTGACTTTTTCAAAAGTATTATGAAGTCAGTGCCACCTGATTTTCAGCAAATAATCAATTGCTCACTTCAGTCTGGCGAGTTTCCCAAAGCTCTTGAAGTAGCTGCTGTTAAGCCTCTTCTAGAAAACAGAGCACTGGACGATTCCATGTTAGCAAACTAGAGACCCATCTCAAATCTCCCATTCAGAGCCAAGATTCTTGAGAAAGTTATTTTTAATCAACTCAGCAATTTTTTTTAATTTAAATGGACTTTTTGACAAATTTCAATCAGGTTTCCAAACTCATCACAGTACAGAATCTGCTCTTATCAAACTGCTAAATGATAGAAGGTTGAATACTGACTCAGGAAAGGTGTAAATTTTCGTCCTGTTGGATTTCAGCGCGGCTTTTGATACGGTAGATCACAATATGCTGCTAAACAGGTTGGAAATGTGTGTAGGACTAAATGGAACGGTCCTTAAATGGTTTAGGTCCTTCCTGGAGAAAAGGAGCTACTTTGTGACCATTGGAGGTGCTCAGTCTCAGTGAATGGAAATTACCTATGGGGTCCCTCAAGGTTCAGTTCTTTGACCTCTCCTGTTCAGCTTGTATATGGTACCCTTGGGTCAAATTCTTCAAAACTTTAATTTTGACCGCCATAGCTATGGAGATGACACACAGTTATATTTAGCAGTGTCTCCAGATGACGACAGTTCAATTGAGGTATTGTGCCACTGTCTAAATCAGATAAATAACTGGATGAGCCAAAATTTTCTTCAACAAAATTACAAGAAAACTGAGACAATTTTTTTTTCGCAATAAAGAAAAGAGAATTGCTGTTAGTAAACACCTGGACTCTCTATCTTTAAAAACCAAAGACCAAGTCCGAAACCTTGATTTTCTGATTGAGTCCGACCTGACTTTCAACAATCATATCAAATCAATCACAAAAACTGCCTTCTACCATCTGAAGAACATATCTAGAGTGAAATCTTGTATGTGTCAAGCAAACCAGGAAAAGCTCATCCATGCTTTTATCTCAAATAGACTTGACTACTGTAATGGTCTTCTGACTGGACTCCCTAAAAATAGTATTAAACAGCTGCAGCTCATTTAGAATGCTGAAGCTCGCGTTCTGACCAAAACAAAGCAGTCAGAGCAAATAACTCCAATCCTAAGAGCTTTGCACTGGCTTCCAGTCAGCTTTAGAATAGATTTGAAAGTTCTGCTACTGGTCTATAAATCACTGAATGATTTAGTTCCCAAATACATGAAAGAAATGCTTACGGAATACAAACCCTGTAGAGCTCTGAGATCGACTGACTCAGGTCAAATAGTGGAGCGCAGAGTCCAAAGCAAACATGGTGAAGCAGCATTTAGCTATTATGCTGCACACAAGGGGAATAAGTTGGCAACAGAATCGAGGTCATCCCCAAGTGTGAATGTTTTTAAATCCAGGTTCAAAACACTTGTTTTTTCTCATGCATTTTAGAATATACCCACTTTTTGATATTTCTTGCACTGTATGCAGTTTTAATTGTCTTTTTAAAAATAATTTCTTTGTCATTTTTACAGTTTTTATGCCGTTTTAAATGTTTTATGTCTTTGTTTTCAAATGCCTTTAATCACGTAAACCACATTGAGTTACTCTGTGTATGAAATGCGCTATACAAATAAATTTGCTTTGCTTTGCTTAGTTTACCTGACTCACCTCCCCTCCCCTCTGGCTCTTAAAGGAGTACACTCATAATTACAAACACCGTCCACCACCAAGTGCTTTAGTTAGCAACACAGTATGGGAAGCGTAGAGCAAAGAGAGTTATACCTGCTGCTTATGTTTACTCTCGATAATAATGGTAAAAAAAAAAAAAAAAAAAAGTGGTGTTGCTTTAATGAATGTCGGGGTATGTGAATAATAAAAGAAAAAGTGTTGAAACTGGATAAGATTTTCTCTTTTTTTGGAGTAAAAAAGAGTTCTGGTCTGAAAATTCCATTCCTTCCATGTACGAGGACTTGACTCACTTGTCTTTTTTTTCCCCCCCAACCTTAGTGAATGAATGCGAGTTTGTGTAAAACCAGGGGCCATTTATTTAAATATTGGTATTTGTATTGAAAAAATCTGAGTGGCTCCATCGTTTTGTTGGATTTATTCTTGATTGAGAACAGATGCAGCAACGAAGTATTTGTATGCGTCCAGACTTTTATATGCTTTCAAACTCTTCTGTGTAAATCTCGACAACTTACTCACCAGATACGTGTGTAGATCCAGTTGTCCAAGACAAGCTGAACCGGGTTAATAGTCCACTTTCTTATAGGTGAAAACATCAACTTCGGCATTAATTTATGGGTCGTCTCTCATTTTTCCACATACCTTCATTTATTATCACCTTCTAAATGCTTAACGGTATCAGACAAAACTCTGGGCGTCGTGCTATAAGACATATTTTCATGTTGTCTCCAACTGATTTAGCATTTAAGAATGCTTTGCTAGACCGCCAATATGGCCAGTCAGGTGATTTCGGTGACGTCGGTGCACAAGCTCTATAGGATCAATACTAAAAACAAAACAAGAGAGCAAATATGAGATAACTTTCTGTCCAATTAATCCAACAGTGCTGACTGTGTAACTGAGGTTTTTATCTTTGAGAAAAACATGGTGTTATCTTTGTTTTTCCTTGTGCTTCAAATTTCCCATGTACAAGGACATAACCCCGTCAACACTATTGTCAAAATAGATAGCTCATACTATATTGTTGTCGATGTCTTGTGCAAACTCTTCTTCCACATAACAAGCAGCATCGTTTTCGGTGGAGGAAGGCTCCCCATACATAGGCACACTTCTGAAGGCGTAACGCTTTTGGAATTTTTCAAACCGATCTTTGCTTGTTGAAAAGCCTCATCCTTGAGGGGCTGAATCCCTCCTCGCAGCTTGAGGTGCGTCAGCACTTCCTTCAGCCTCTTCATCATCATCACTGAGCCGTTTTTCTGCAATCACCGCAAGTTTCACTTCCTTTTTAAAAGTTATTTCAGCAGTTTGACGGATTTTATGTAGCGCACCATGGATTCATTCACGCCATAATGGCAAAGCACAAAAGCATAACTTCTGCCGTCGTTGATCATATTAAAAAAAATTACTTCATCACTGATCGTCCTCATCTTCTTAAATCTTGTTGGGTGTTCCGGAGGAATATTTATTAAATTATCAAAAATTCTGTATTTTTCTGTCAATATGGAGTGTTGTTTGTACATTGAGGAAAATAACAAACATAAATGATTTTAACAAATGGTTGCAATATAACACAGAAAAATGTAAGGGGTCTGAATACTTTCCGTCACCACTACTCATGTGCGTGTACGTGTGTGTGTGCATATATATATATATATTAGGCTCCAAAAAAAATTCTCATCTGTGACTGTCCCTGTATCATGGTTTTATTTTTTCAGAGATGGTGGGCTCCAGAGACGGAACCACTCCTCCACAAGACTTCTCCCCTCGTGAAGTGCCTCCCACTGGCTGGGCTGCTCTCGGCCTCATCTACAAGGCTCAGTGGCCACTGCACATCCTTTTTACTCCCGCTGTTTTGGAAAAGTGAGTACCCATCTTTTTATCTTATTCAGTTTCAAATACAAACTCCAATTCCAATTAAGTTGCGATGACATAAAATGTAAACAAAAATGGAATTTAGTGATTTGCAAATCCTTTTCAACCTACCAACGTTTGTGTTTGCCCCTTCCCGATTTCCTATATTATGGCACAATTGTCACACTTAGATGTTTCCTATCGTCAGGCAAGTTTGAATAAGTCAAAGAAAAAAACCCTAAACCTAGCAGTGTGAAAGTGATTTTTACCCAGTCTCCCACCTCCTGTTAATTCTGGTTTATCATACTTGAGTTCAATTTCTTTTGCCACACCCAGGCCTGATCCTGCCACACCTCTTCTCAATCAAGAAATCACTTACAGTGAGGAAAATAATTATTTGAACACCCTGCGATCTTGAAAGTTCTCCCACTTTGAAATCATGAAGGGGTCTGAAATTTTCATTTTAGGTGCTTGTCGACTGTGAGACAATTTAAAAAAAAAAATCTATTAATCACAATTTATGATTTATTTTAGAATACAGCAATACTGCTACTTACAGAACATTCTACTCACAAAAGATTCAGTTTATGAAGAGCCTCCCCAGAAAATATTGTCTCTTCGAAAGAAAAAAAATGGCACTGGATTCAACCGAACGTAAACATCTTGTAATGTATCTTCGTTTGAAAGCGGTGCGATAGAGGTGCTCTCCCATTGGCTACCGCTGGAGCTCTTTCCTGGCATCACATTGGCTAGAAGAGTTCTCAATCTTTAGCCATGATGCATATATTGTCTCTTGGTATGTGTGGCGCAGTAGAGCAGCTCTACCTATTGGCTAGCACTTAGCATCACATCCCTCCATTGGCTCGGAGCGATCAATCTTTTTTTTTGGGGGGGGGGGGCATCAGTCTTTATCCGTGACCCACTTCCTGTATGTTCGTCATCGTGACCAAATCCATTGTCATTCGGTTGCACACACTCGACAACTTCTTCGTGGATTTATTCATCTTTTTTCACCATAGGCCCCAAGAAATTAATGGCAAGTCCAATCATGCTGCTGCCATGTGGCCTCATACTGTTGCTGCTTGACTCTAAAGGTTTGAAGTGGAGGTTGAACCTGAAGTTGTGGAAATTGTTTCACTGGGAAATGCGACGAGTTGGTTCACCATAAGGATCTTTCGACGGAGACGTGAGGACATCGACAAGTTGGTTCACCACGAGGACCTCGTGTTAACTCGAAAAATGTGTAAACTAGTCGGGCATTTGCTCACTTCGATGCCATTTGGCTTACAAATTTCCACTAGATTATTAAAAACCATCAAAGACAAACATCCTTGGATTGGTACTTCAGGAAACATTGAAAGTTAAAGGCCCACTGACATGCCTAGATATTGTAATGAAAAATACATACAGTGAAGAAAATAAGTATTTGAACACCCTCCTATTTTGCAAGTTCTCCCACTTAGAAATCATGGAGGGGTCTGAAATTTTCATCGTAGGTGCATGTCCACTGTGAGAGAGATAATCTAAAAAGAAAAATCCAGAAATCACAATGTATGATTTTTTTTTTTAACGAGTTCTGTGATACAGCTGCAGATAAGTATTTGAACACCTGAGAAAACTAATGTTAATATTTGGCATAGCAGCCTTTTTTGCAATTACAGAGGTCAAACGTTTCCTGTAGTTGTTCACCAGGTTTGCAAACACTGGAGGAGGGATTTTGGCCAACTCCTCGACACATCTTTTCTCGATCAGACAGGTTTCTGGGCTGTCACTGAGAAGCACAGAGTTTCTTCTCCCTCCAAATATTTTCTATTGGGTTTAGGTCTGGAAACTGGCGCGGCCACGCCAGAACCTTGAATGCTCTGACTGAGGGAAAGAGCTGGTTCCCTAAAATCTCACAATACATGGCCGCCGTAATCCTCTCCTTAATACAGTGCAATCTTCCTGTCCCATTTGCAGAAAAACACCCCCAAAGCATCATGCTACCACCCCCATGCTTCACAGTAGGGATGGTGTTCTTGGGATGGAACTCATCATTCGTCTTCCTCCAAACACTGTTAGTGGAATTATGACCAAAAAGTTCAATTTTGGTCTCATCTGGCCACAACACTTTCTCCCATGACTCCTCTGTATCATCCAAATGGTCATTGGCAAACTTAAGACGGGCCTTGACATGTGCACCTTTCTAAGGATCATTGACACCCCACGAGGTGATATCTTGCATGGGGCTCCACTCCGATTGGGATTGACCATCACGTTTTGCTTCTTCCATTTTCTAATGATTGCTCCAACAGTGGACCTTTTTTCACCAAGCTGCTTGGCAATTTCTCGGTACCCCTTTCCAGCCGTGTGGAGTTGTACAATTTTGTCTCTGGTGTCTTTGGACAAATATTTGGTCTTGGCCATGTTACAAGTTTGAGTCTTACTGATTTTATGGGGTGGACAGGTGACTTTATGCAAGTAACGATCTCACACAGGTGCATCTGATTGAGGATAACACATGGAGTGGAGGTGGACTTTTAAAGGCGGACTAACAGGTCTTTGAGGGTCAGAATTCTAGCTGATAGACAGGTGTTCAAATACTTATTTGCAGCTGTATCACACATAAATCGTAAAAAATAATACATTGTGATTTCTCGATTTTTCTTTTTGGATCATCATCTCTTTCACAGCGGACATGCACCCACAATGAAAATTTCAGACCCCTCCATGATTTCTAAGTGGTAGAACTTGCAATATAGAAGGGTGTTCAAATACTTATTTTCTTCACTGTATAACATTATTCACTTCGTCTATATGAAAAAATAAATATAAGCAGAAAACATGTCATCCATGTGCAAAGTTGCGGAAGACTCACTTGACATCCAAGTGGTAGCCATATTATCTGCAACGTCATCAGCAGACATCACAGTGGGACATTCACCATTGAAAACACGTAGTGGCACCTGCTATGGGAGAGGAACAACAAAAATTTTCGGATTTTTACGACGCCCCTTCCGACACTGAATCTCTTTTCGAAGAAGAGGAGATCTCTCAGTCGAGTGAAGTGACCGGGACAATATTACCAGATTGTTTCAAGCCATATTTCGATGATATGCAGCACAGTTCTGTCACAACAGACTCCGGGACAGTATGACAGTATGTAGCATTCTCAGCCGCGAGCGACGACAACGCCGCCGCCCAGCCGAGATGAACAACGCTGCCGGCATTGGGGATGAACAACGCCAACGGATGAACAACGCCGACAACTGTGACGATGAACCGTCGACAATGAACAACACCCCCGACAGCGAGGAACATCGCTGCCGCCCACACAACTATTTTTTTTTTAATAGCTCTATACACATCTCTCTTTCATTTGGAACCCAGAAAGCTCTCGTCCTTTGCACCTGTGGAATCCATTTTTCACGACGAACCAGGTCTTTTGGAAAGTATGAAGAGTGAATCCATCCTCCCGTGTTCAGGCAATATCCAGCAAAACAATGAGCTGGCATTTTGGCTAATACAAAGGAACAAAGAGCTACCTTCAAGCAGGTAAAACTGGTACAAACACACGAACCCGCCTGAGTGGGCGTCTGCTAATAATGTCACTTCCTGCTTTTTCTCCACATTTCATTTCAACAGCTTTGATTTGAAAGTCTTGAAAAATGATCCCAAGTAGCCAAGTCTTTGTTTGGTTTTGTGTGCTGGCTGCTGAGGGGTGGTGGTGCTCGGCGGTCAGCAGAGAAAGTCGTTAGGTCCTCATCCACAAAGAGGGTCTGGAGCTCTTGTAACAGGCATTCCACATACCCTGAAACATGGAAAATACATTACTTCATACATACACAGATACTGCTGTCTTGGTTTACGCCTTCATCCTATAGGTTATATGTGCAAGTGGCAAGCCTCATAGTGAAAGTCTTTCTGAAAACGAGGTTACTTCCCTTGTTGGCGTTCAAAGGAATTCTACTTCCGTGGATGAATCATTTGACCACGTCAAATTTTTGTCAAGCTGTTCGAGTGGCCCTGACATAAACTTTACGTCATAAATGTTTTTATTTTACATTTTGAGAGTTTACATTGTGACAGTTTTCTTTGTGACAACAACTGAGTTTTAGCCTGAATTTAACAGGTTTAATATTATTGCAGAGTAATTATACTTACGATATTATACTTTGATATGTTTTTTCTTTGTGTCGTTCTGCTTTCTTTTTTTTTTTTTTGTGGGATGGAGGGCAGGGCCTCACCAAATGTACAATCTTGCATTTTCTTTTTCACCGTGTGATGCCCTTGTTTTGACTTTGGCAAGGTTATGTTGAACATCAAATTGCCAGATTTCTCTTTTGCTTGAGCCCGTTGAGCATTCTCCTTGAAATGAAGTGCTGCTAAGCGTAATCGATCAACATAAAATTGAAAGTTAACTGATGTCTTATAGACTAATTCGGTAATTATCATTCAACTGTTTCTCATCCCATCATATCTAAAGTGATACATCTTGGGAGCAAAGTGGTTCACAACACTGTGGTATCCCTCGATACTGGATGTCTATCCCAGTGGTGATAGCTTCATCATATCTTTACTCAAATAGGCACTTTCAATGATGTCTGCCAGCTCTTTCTACTCACTTGACACTACATCTGATACACAACTTCTGATAATGGGTTTAAACGGACAATTGTGAATATGACCATGGCAGTAAGCAAGTGAATTATGCATAATTTTTTTTTTTATTCTGAAAAACAAGCAAATAATCTAAACTTCAGCGAACTTGCCACTGCTATCATTTCAAAATTTCGTTTTTCATAAGCTTGTCTTTTAGGTTTAGGGTTACATTTCTCATTGCCTGGTGAAATCCACGAGTGGATAATTGGACAAGCACACGGTAGTAACCTTGGCTTTCTGCAAGATAAAACAAAAAACATTTCATCCATATATTCAATTTCGAATATTTTGTCAGATCAGAGTCATGTCCATTGTTTATAGCGTATTCTTCGCGTTATTTACATGCATTTAGCCTGTATTATAATGCACTTGAGAGGACACACTGCTGTCGTCGAATTTGAGGAAGACCTCAGTGTCAACAGTACACTAACTTTATACAGTGTCCAAATTTCGTCACGTTCTAAACATCATATTGTACTTACATTGAAAACGAGGTAGATACTTGTCAATACTAAACAATTGAACACGGACGTACTTACTTGCTAGCCAAGTGAATGCTCTACGGTGTTTTCAAATCAGTCCTCCGTGAAATGCTTGGAACATAATACTGTGGACTTTGACTTGTCACTCCAATGCGCCCGCTTTGTCTTCACAAACCTGGTCCATATCTTGCCTATCCGTTCGTTTTCCGGCCATTCATGTAAGCTGACTCCGTCAGCGTTTGTCGCAGAACAGCCGTAGGCAACACACTTCTTCACCATCTTTGCTAGTAGGGTTCGCACGCGGCCCTAAAAGTCCCTAAAAACCCCAAAATTTTCGAAGGTGCATTTAGGGGCTCCTAAAAGTCCTTAAAATCCGTGAAAACCGGTCAAGCCCCTAAAAAGGCCTTAAATTAAAAAAAAAAAATCAAAGGGAGGAACTCTACCCCCAAAATTCTCCCCAAAAAATAAATAAAAATAAAAATAAATAGCGATCCGTCTGGCGCCCAAATGAGCCGGAAATTGTCAACGGAAGTCACCGTGTTGACAACTAGTCGCCATCTTGTCGATATTCCATTGTTTGTTTCCGTGAGTAGGCATTTCACTTTGTCTTCGTTACGAAGTAGCGTAGTTCTTTCATCGATCCAACTTGTATCACGGGGAAGTGCATTTTTCAAGAAGCTTTCGTTGAAAGTAAGGAGTTTGGGACCTGGGTTCGTCGAGATCCAAAAGATCGGCACGTTTTACTGCCATCTGTGCAAGCAGAGTTACCAGCTTGGAAAGATGGGCGTCAAAGCGCTGGAGTCCCACCGGAAAAACAGGAGACACGCTGATTTGGCGAAGACTCTATCATCTTCCGTCGGTATGAATCTGTTTCTAAAATATAAAGATAGTGAGGCATCAACTTCTGGCAGTGGTACTAGCAGTGCATGTGCACTAGGGATCGCAAAAAAAAACGCTTACTTTCATAACCGGTTTTAATCGAACAGCTGTAGCAAAAAACCGGTACCCCTAAAAAGCCCTTAATTTTTTTGGGTCAGCTAGCTTTTTCACCCTCTGGCTAAATGTTGCCTGGATGTCAACGTGAGATTCCGGAGAACCAGAACTTGCCGAATCTGAGCGACATTTCGAACAAAATCTTGAGACTGATTTTGATGCTAATTTATTTCATTTCTGTTGTTTAGAATTTTAAAAATATTTTTAAATGAAATTTTAGCCTCATTCGTATGATAGACAAATCAAATACATTTCCTCTAGATTAGACCTTAAAGTCTCCTTCTTCTTCTATACATGTGAAGACTGCGCATGGCCAAACCCGAGTCCATTGTTGGGGATGGGAATGTTAGAACCATTTAATTTGAACAGGTTTTCGTTGTATTTTTAAACTCATAGCTCCTAGCGAAAAAACCCCCAACATTACCACATCTGAAAACAGGCCGCGGGGTTCACGGGGCCCGAAAAAAGTAGCTGTATATCGTCCTGAAAATATGCTTAGTATTTGAACGCCTGTCAATCAGCACAAATTTTAATTTGACCTGAAGAAGGATTGAAGATGGGTCGTGGCTGAGTCTTCCAAATTGACAGTGCTCCAAAGCACAGTCAGGACAACAGTGTACAAACCTGGTGAAAAACTACAGGAAACGCTTGACCTCAGTAATTGCAAACATGGGCTACTTGTACCTGTACTTGTGATTCTCACATGTGTTCAAAGATGCTCAAGTTTGTTTTTTTTTTTTTGTTTTTGATTGTCACTCACAGTGAACATGCACCTGAGATGGAAATTTCAGGGCCCTCCATGACTTTAAATTGGTTGGGAGAACGTGCAAAATTACAGGGTGTTCAAATACTTATTTCCCTCACCATAAGTAGGATCTGCCTGACAAAGTGAAGTAGACCAAAAGATCTTCTAAAGCTAGACATCATTTGAGAACTCAAGAAATTCAGGAACAAATGAGAAATAAAGTAAAGTAAAGTATCTCTGTGTGGGGAAACATTTTAAAGCCATTTCTAATGCTTTGGGACTAGACCAAACCAAAGTGAGAGCCATTATCCACAAACGGCGAAAACAGAGAATCGTAGTGAATCTTCCCCCGAGTGGCCGGATGACCATAATTACCCCAAGAGCTCAGCAACAAGTTGTCCAAGATGTCACAAAAACCTCACAACAGCGTCCAAGGAACTGTAGGCCTCCCTTGCCTCAGTTAAGGTCAGTGTTCATGATTCCACTATAAGAAAGAGACTGGGTAGAAATGGGCTGCATGTGAGAGTTCCAAGATGAAAACTTCTGGTGAGCAAATAGAGTGTTAAGGCTCCTCATAGATTTGTCAAAAGACATCTAGATGATCCCCAACACTCTGTGGTCTGCTGAGACAAAAGTAGAACCTTTTGGAAGGTGTGTGTCTCAGTAGATCTGGCATATAAGTAACACCACATTTCAGAAAAATAACATCATACCAGCAGAAAAATGTGGTGGTGATGGTGTCATTGTGCGGAGCTATTTTGCTGTTTAAGGATCTTGAAGACTTGCTGTGATTAATGGACTCATGATTTCTGCTCTCAACAAAAAATCCTGATGGAGAATATCCACCCATCTGTTTGTGATATCAAGCTGAAAAGAACTTAAATCAGGGATGAGAATGTTCCGCGGATTTCTAAGTTTTTTCAGCTGAAAATGTCATTGTTGTGAAAGATGTACATTCGTTGAGAAAATTTGGGGTGGGAGGGGTTGTACGGCTTGATGTGGGGCGAGGTTGTGATCAAGACCGGCCGCCAGCATCTATCACCAACGCTCGTCGCGAAATTAGTCACAGCTGTGACAGCGGAAAACGCCATTGCTATCTGTTTGCTTTAAATCTGGTATTTATAATAACGACAACATTCCGATTTCCAGCAGCATCTTGGCGATATTTCATCGGTATTTTCACTCTGACATTAAGATTTCTTCGAGAAACATTCTATTTGTTACATTATATGTATAACTCATAGACAGACGTACGCATATGTTATCGAGCGGTCTGCACGTTTCCTAGTATGGCGAACGTCTTGGAGCGAAAAGATGAAGATCGTGCCAGGGAAATTGATAAAAACCACGGGGTAAAAAACTGTTTCAGATGGGCATGGCTTGAAAAAGTGTAACCGAGTAGATGGGAACCAAAACTATATCATCATCTCTAAGTCCTAACACATACAAAAAGTGGACGTTCCCGGCAAAGTGCTCTGCACTCTGTGTTCCGATAGGAGCAAAAAATATCCAGGAGCATATCCAAACCAGGTAACACAAAGGTAAGTTGGACATAAATTTCTCAAATATTATATAATTGACAACTGTTAATACGATTAGGCACTGGTCCTGTCGATCATGCATTTTATCGCTCACTTTTATATTTTGTGATCCCTTTCTCATATATATATATATATATATATATATATATATATATATAAACAAATTACTTGTGTACTTATTTCTGAAGTATGACTTGTAAGAGCACTAGCCTATTTATTTGATAAATGTCAGTCAGTCTACATTTTTATGTCTGAAGACTCATTTTAAGTTTTCAAAATGTTTTCCCAGTATTTACACTGTTAGTAGTAACCAGAGTGTTCACCATTTAGCAGTGTTTTATAATGAAAAAAAAATTGTGCCCAAAGGATGGCTCACCCCCCTTTGCATGCCTAGCAATGTCTTTTTCACGGATGCCCCTTCTTATTTCAGCCGACAGCGCCAAACCACATTCTGCATGTTACAACAGTGTGGCTTCATAGTAAAAGAGTTCTGCCTGCAGTCCAGACCTGTCTCCCATTGAAAATGTGTGGCACATTATGAAGTGTAAAATATGACTCCAAAGAAAAGGTGATGTAACACCGCGGTAAACATGACCCTGTCCCTTTGGAGCCGTAAAATTCAAAGTTAGATTATTTGCTAAAAACGATGTTAATAAGTTTGAATATTAAATGTATTGTCTTTGTAGTATATTTAATTAAATATCTTGAACATAATGTGCAAATCGCTCTATTGGTTTAACACAACATCCCAACTTCATTGGAATTGGGTTTTGTATACCAATCATGACTCTCACCCATTTCCAGTTAACCTGTTTGCCTGTGGAATGTGTCAAACCAGTGTTTTTTGAGGATTCCTTAACTTTCCCCGTTTTTTGTTGCCTGTCCCAGCTTTTTTTGGAATGCGTTTCAGGCATCAAATTCCATGAGAATATTTGCACACACAAAATAAATATTGTTTGAACATTAAATATCTTTGTAGTGAATTAACTTGAATACAGTTTGCAAAGGAATATGCAAATCATTGTATTGTTTTTTTACATTTTATACAACTCAACATCTTTTGAATTTGGGTTTGTGGTAAATATAATAGACTTTCTGTTAGTTAAGCATTGTGTTCTCCTCTGGTCAGATACAACATCGTGTTCAGGTACCTCCTGAGTGTCCGGCGGGTGCAGTCACAGCTGCAGCACTGCTGGGCTTTGCAGATGCAGAGGAAACATCTCAAGTCTAGCCAGACAGATGCTATCAAGTGGAGGCTACGTAACCACATGGCTTTTCTGATTGATAACTTGCAGTACTATCTGCAGGTAACAAGCTCATCTTGTTTTCCCGATCAACTATGGGGAAACCATTTCACCCTTCAAACATTGTTTTTTGAGCGGGGCAGTACAATACATGACTGTTTCGCACATCTGTCTCACAGTTCAGAGGACCCAGGTTAAAATCTGGCCTCCCTTGTGTAAAGTGTACATGTTCTCCCCATGCCTGCATGGGTTTTCTCTAAAACTCCAGTTTGTTTCCAGATCCTCCAAACCAATTTGGTAAGGTGATTGAAGACTCAAAATTACCCGTGTCAACATGTGAATGTTTCTGCGTGCTGTGTGATTGGCTGGTGACAAGTCCCCCACCTGTAGCCCAGTTAGGTGAGATAGGTACCAGCACGTTGACAACTGTAGTGAGAATATGCAGTACAGAAACAGATGGACTATTTTTTTTTTTTCTTGGTGTTGAGCCATGGCATGGGTGCTGAAAATAACTAATTCTCTAAGCCCTCTCTCAGGATCACTCAAGAGTATCACCACTGCTTTGCTATGTCTGCAGGTGGATGTGTTGGAGTCGCAGTTCTCTCAGCTGCTTCAGCAGATCAACTCCACCAGAGATTTTGAGAGCATCAGACTAGCCCATGACCATTTCCTCAGCAACCTGCTCGCCCAGTCCTTCATCCTCCTGAAGCCAGTATGGAATTGAACGGCACTTTAAATATGGAACTAATATAGAACCTGTGATGTTACGCCAGTCCTAATGTTTCCATTTTAAGGTCTTCCACTGCCTGAATGAGATCCTGGAGCTTTGTCAGAATTTCTGTTCTTTGGTTTGTCAAAGTGTGGCATCCTTGGATGAGAGGGGATCTGCTCAGCTTGAAATTCTCGTCACGGTGGGTTGAGTAAGCAAAGCAAAATGTATTCATATAGCACATTTCATGCACAGGGTAAATCAACGTGCTTTACATGATTAAAAGGATGTAAATACAAAGAGAGAAAACATCTAAAATGGAAAAACAAAACAAAAATGACAACACGTTTTAAATAAAACTACAATTAAAAACAACGTACAGTGCAAGAAATATAATTGGAACTACTGAAAGAATCAGAAAAAAGAAGTTTTCAACCCTGATTTAAGAACCTTCACTTGGGGCTAACTTCACCTCTGTTGTCAACTTATTCCATTAATGTGCAGCATAATAGCTAAATACTACTTCACCATGTTTGCTTTTGACTCTGCGCTCCACTATTTGACCTGAGTCAGTCGATCGCAGAGCTCTAAAGGGTTTGTATTCCGCAAGCATTTCTTTCATGTATTCAGGACTTAAAACCATTTAGTTATAGACCAGTAGCAGAACTTTACAATCTATTCTAAAGATGACTGTTAGGACTTTAGAATTGGAGTTAACCTGAGCCACAGCATTCTCAATAAGCTGCAGCTGTTTTAATTCTCCTTTTGGGGAGTCCAGGAAGAAGATCATTACAGTAGTAAAGACTTGAGATAAAAACGGTATTGTAATGTTCCTAAATTCTGTTTGCCAGGGCTTCAGACGTCAGTCGTCGCTACTGTTCAAAATCCTGTCAAGTGTGAGGAATCATCAGATCAACTCAGATCTTGCTCAGCTACTTCTGCGACTTGACTATAACAAGTACTACACCCAGGCTGGAGGCACCCTGGGCAGGTGAATTACACCTTTTTCCCAATGTCTGCTTAGTTTAAATATTAGTTTAACAATATTACATCCTATGCTTCTGCCTCTTTTAGTTAAAAAATGCAAAATGAAAACTGTGGAGACTGGTAGAAAAAAAACACTGTCTGAACATTTGAGTGCAGTCATTATTGCAGGAGTGGGACACTGATGTGTCTACTGTAAAAACCGTATCACATATGATGGCGGTTTCAGATTTTATTTTCACCTCGAAAAAAGTTACCTTGTTATATGAATGCACTGTTAATACCTGTCTTTTTTTCCATGCTTGTCCCTTTTTTTTAGTGTTTGAGAAGAGGACAGGATTTCCATTTAGCAGTCCCTGAACTCTTCCATCAAGATTTGGCCCTTTGTTTGTTTTTAAATGATCCATGAAACACTGATGCACAAAAATTTCAAATAGCATCATATTCCCCTCATGGACTTCTCACAATGGAAACTGAAGATACTTTGATTCCTCTGTTAACATGCCCACCTCTAGTCTCTAGGACAGCTTCTCCTTTTCTTCTCCATGGCTTAATACAACAAGTTTGTTTGGAAAGCTTTTCATAATTTGGCCAATAGAACATTTAGACCGTAGGTATTCCTTTTTGTATAAACTCCTCACATGTAACCAATCCATTAAAGTGAAACAAGGATCACCATTTATTCTTTCATAAAAACATGTACAGTCAAGGCATGCAACACAACCAACCAAGAGTGACAAGGGATGAAGACAGGTTGCAGGTTTATGACTATGACGACATCATCATCGAGTAGTAGTTGTGGTGATATTGAGGCTTTTTCTGGAAACCAAGGCGCTCCCCACAGATAACACTCTGGATGAGCCACTCAGGAGATACCAGAGGGACTTCAAGTGTCATCACATTTTTTTCTAGAAGTGGTGGGCAGGAATGGTCTGAAACCACAACATCATACTTGCCTGCAGGAACATCTAAATATGAGAGGGAAAAACTAAATATATCACTTTTTCAGTGCAGAATATTGAAACAGTCAATTTCTTTTACCAGAACTGTCCTTTTCAGCATAATAATGTCGAACAGAGGAAGCACCACCCATGGTGACAAGCTGCGCCCAAAGCTCCACTGGCTTCTCAAATACCAGCAAAAAATGCAGGTCCTTGAAGGGACAACAGCGGGGATGCCTTGGGGGAGGGAGAGGAATATGACTTGAGAATCGTTACATTTTCTTTTACTTGAATTATTTTGTATTCTAAGCAACAAGTAAAACAAACCAAAAAAAAAAAAAAAAACAGTTGCAAATGATGCCTTTATGAGTAAGTATGAAACCCTCGGCGTTGAACTTCCCTTGGCGGGCAATGTCGTGAAATTGTTGGGGAAAACAATAAGATGGTGGCATATACTTCTATACCAATGAAAAATGGTACACAGACATCACAACATCGCAGACACTCCAGCCACGCTTTTAGAGTAGCTGCTTTTGAACTGTAAGCGAGTAGCCCCCTGAGTGTGCCTTTCATCGTTGTCAGTGTTTGAAGATGCTTCCCACGTCCTGTTCGGTGATGGTGAACGCAGCACTGCTACCCCTCGCCGAACAAGTAAACAAGATTAAGGAAAAAAAAAACATAATTCTTCTCAGACCTTATCAAGGCTAAACCCAACCACGAACTCCCAAAATAAAAGCACTAAAGACTGTCCGACGAGGGAAAATAATACTATAGACCATTGCTGTACCATGGTAAATAACACATTGTCTCATTCCTCACACTTCCCTAGCCTCCTCTGATCACAGCTTAAAACCAACATACAAGCAAGTACTTAAATGCACGAGGCCTTCAGTAAAATCAATTATAAAGTGGACCAAACAGGCAAATGTTTTTTTGCCTTGCTTGCTTCAAAGCTGTGTTGACCTTCACAAACTAGAGTCTTTGAAAATGCTGCAGCCGAGATGAATATATCGATGCTATTACATCATGTCAGTTTGTGAGGAGCGTGTACCAAAAAACTCTTTGCTTGTTCAACAACAACTACCCATGGTTTTACTGGCAAACTTTTAGGCAGGTTCACCAGGCTAAAGAGGTTCCATATCATATTGGGGACAAGGCCTTGTAATCACACTTGAAAGCAGCTGACTGAAGAAATTAAACACTGCAAGAAACAATTTAGTTCTACCAACTCCCAATCAGTCTGTCATGCATTAAAATCGCTTTGAATCGACCTTGGAGAATAGTAGGCTAGCCCAGTGATTTTCAACCTTTTTTGGGCAAAGGCAGATATTTGAAAAATCTCAAGGCACTCCTACAAACTTAAAAAAGCTTAAAAAAAATGGATACACCTGTACTTTCTGCTAATAGAAGAGCATTAATTTGTTCTGTCATGGATCGATAACCAGATCCATTGTTTTTTGTGAATGACCAATTAAGTAAACTTAGATAATTACCTGTGGCACACCTCAAGCACAATAATGTCCCACAGCACACTGATTGGGAATCACTGGGCTAGTTCACGACCTGAACAGCTTTTACTGCAGTTTTGAAAAGGACAGTTTCACACAATATACCCACCATGCAGCTGACCACTTCAACACCTTTGACTTCTGCGTTTACCATCCACGAAGGGAACGTGAGACGGATCATCAAACAAACGATTAACAAAGCGGCGTTCCCAGACTTTGTGTTCCTAAACTGCCTCAAAATCTGCATGGACCAACTTGCTCCAGTCTTCACTAAGATCTTCAGCAGATCTCTGCAACTGTCCAACTTACCACCCTGCTTCAAACACTTCATCATCATTCTGGTCCCCAAGAAACTTGCAATCTCGCATCTGAGTAACTACAAGTCTGTCGCCTTGATTTCTGTGTTCATGAAGGCCTTTGAATGCCTTGTGGTGGACCACCTCAAGAGCGTAACAGGTGCCTGCTGCACCCACTGCAGTTAACCTTGGTGAATACAGATTATTCTGATTCAGACTCTGAAAAATATCTCAGTCTTGATGTATTGATCATCATTAGTCCATTGTAAGACATACAAATGGAGAACATTCAGGACTGCTGTTTCTCTCCCTGGGATCATCCTGTAAAAATGATACTCCCAGAAGGTAAAAAACAGTATCCTAGCATCTGTACTGACAAATCTGCGATAAATTAAACATTCACTCGTGTGGACGCTACTGGAAAACATCACAGAGTAAGCCATTGCTATACTTAAAAATACAGGTTTAAAATTTGCAAAAGAGCGCTTGCATGTTGCACAACACAACTGCCAAACTACTGTATTTTTGGCACATGAAATCATAGCTTACCGGTAGTTGTTTGGAGAGAATGAATGAATTTAAAAAAATGTACTGGACAACATCAAAGCTTTGTCCCTATTAAGTGTGGTGGAGTGAGCATTATTATTAGGGAGTGCTTTATACCTCTTGGCCTGGACACATTATCAAAAAAAAAAAAAAGTGAAAAAGAACACAACACTATTTTTACCATTCAACAATAACGTCATCTGGTCCCAACCCAGCAGGCAGAAGATAGTTCCTATAGTTGAGCAGTTTGTTGTCGTTGCAGCAGTCTCGCACCCACAGATGGGAGACACATGGCACACCACTGGCCAAACACAATAAGTACTTCCTGGTACGGCAGTGCTGGTCTACGATAAGGAGACTCTGGTAGGCTGCTTTGCACTGGGGAGAGGACCAAGGTGAGGATGAATTCTAACAGAATTCATTACCATCAGTTTGTATTCTGAGTCCACTTGCCTGTTCTTCATTGAAGTCCAGCAAAACAAAGCCTCCACCGGCCTGGAGCTGAGACTGAGTGTATGCTTTGTTAAAAGGGCCAGTCTGCACATAATCTGCTTGTAATATGGAGACAATAAATGACAAGCAAACAACTGAGATACTTAGTAGAGTCTGCCTCACCATCGTCCTCATCATCCACACTCGTGAGTTTATTGTTCAGCCGGTCCCTCTCAGACGAGGCTGTCAGCATGAACGCAAAGCCCATGAAGAGAGAGGAGTTCTCGGGTATCGGGCCATGAGTCTCAGCTGGATCACACGGCTGGGCGGCAACATCTGTGCCACTGCCAGATGTGTTGCACACACCGACCCGCTGATCTGCAGGACCAGACAGTGCATTCCATGTTAAACAGTATTATACAGGATCAATTTGGAAAGAGGAAGAAAAAAAAAAAAAAAACTCAACAAAGGTGTGCTTTTAAACAACGTTTAACATGAAATTGTAATGATTATACTCAAACACTGCAAGAAAAACCGGTGACATTACAAACATTCTTCTTTACTCCCACCTTCCCTCTACCTGTGGACCACCACCAGGACAGCACCACAAGTGTCACTTTTTTTCATTACCAAATAAGCCTCAGCAACAGCCCGCAAACAGCATGGGGAGGAAGGACTTGGGTTGATATGACTGACGTCTCAGTAGTTACGCTCATCACAAAACACACAATCACGTCCAACACAGATATGAAATCTGACAATCACATGAGAAACCAGCATCATACCATTCATTTGAAAATCATTTAATGGAAAAAAAGTGCACAGCTGTGCAAAGTTTAAAACTGATACAATATCATTACATACTCATTTTTAAAACACCAGTTAAAACATGTTTATACATCACTATTTCATTTGACATAATAGTGATTAAAAACTGGTTCATCATAAATATGGTTAATAATGGAATAAAAACATGTTTAAAAAAACTGAAAAAAGTTTTAAATAAAACCATGACATGCCATCCCCCAACCGCAATGAGACATTTAAACCTTTGGTAAGAGTGTCCCTGTACCGGCTCTGGCAAGAGGACCCCTGCGGCTTCTTTTGGTTGGCGAGTTCTCGTTATCAAGCGTCCTCAGCCTTCTCTTGGTGGATGGGCCTGGGTTACGTGGGCTGCTGGAGGAACTGTGGACAGGAGTGTTCGAGCCCCCAGGGGGTCCTCTGCGACGCCTTTTGCCCTCCACCAAATTATCTGCGCAAAAAG
>NC_084642.1:38971195-38978695 GCF_019802595.1 Syngnathoides biaculeatus
ATCCTGTTGTACCACTGCTTTTGGCCCTCACGTTCTACACTATAGAAGAGATCCTGGCCTTCTGTTTTATAACCCTTCACGATACCTAAAAACACAATAGAAAGATGAGCGTGATCAGAATGGACTAGTACCGATTTCCCCGAACACAACCAAGGCTCTATATCCCTCATTTGGGGCAGTTGGTTTTCCACCTTATTTTTTTTCATCGGGTGAATGCACCTTGAACATTTGAGTTATCACAATACATGCTCACAAACAATGATGGGGACTGAAGACCGAAGAGTCTGCTATATTTCTCAACCATTTTCTCTCAGGCAATACTTTTCCATGTACCTAATATTGCCATAATTTCTGGTTTACAGAGCGCACCTTGTTATAAGTCTCACCCAATACATTTGTCAAGAAAATACCAATTAGTACATACATAAGCCGCACCTGTGTATAAGCCCCAAGTGCCCACACTAAAACCCCATATTGAAACACGAGATATTTACAAAGAAAGACGGCATACAGAAAGACTTTTCAAAGTTTTAATACCTTAGCTTATCTTAACATAGCAACAACACGGTAGCACAAACAGGGCTGGTAAAAGATAATGTACCGGTAAAAAAAACAAAAAAAAAAAAAAAAAAAAAAAAAAACGCGGATGCTACAAAGTTGCATCACAGTAGAACATCACTAACAGAACCCGTTAAAAAAAAAAAACACACCTAAATCACTGAGACGGGGCAGTAACACAGCAGAAACATGCAAGTACAGCGCTAACGCTAGTGCAGCGCTAACTGGGCCGGTTAAAAAAAAAAAAAAAAGCATGGGTAAGTAACCTCCTTCCCATATAATCCACCAGTGTCACTCTTACCTTTTCCACTCAAGTGCTCATTTGTGGCCGTTACAAAGAAAATTGCACAAATTAGCCGCATCACCGCATAAGTGTATGAAAAAACTCGCAGTCTATAGGTCAGAAATTATGGTAATGATCTGGTAAGTAGGACTGGCACTGCTGTCAGTGTCAACTGAATATAGAGATAAGGTAGAGTGACATGGGTGACACTTTTCATCACTAAGTGCATGAAGGAGGCGGGGGGGGGGGGTCTAAACCACTAACACATAGTAGAATGAATGTGCTCACTTTCCCTTTCATCACACAGGCAAATTTGATCACCACTATGGCGAACGGGCAGGGCAAACCATCCTACAAGAATGATTTGTGGTGAATGTGTTATCCTGTTGTGGCCTATGAACCATGAGTTTCAACTGTTCCAAACATTCTCTTTTGAGTCTACAAAAAAAAAAAAAAAAAAAAAACCCACACAAACATTTCACATGATTTTCACGTGATAGATATCAGCTGGAAAAGATCGGATAACATTTTTTATGAATTTCTAAAGTCAAAATATTTCATTTGTTTACTTGATTGTAACCTGTGAAAGATAAGGTACATAAGTTATCAAATTAACATGTGCACACACTCACATACTGATCATGATTATATTAGGGCATGTTTTTTTAACTTATGTTTTATACTCTAATACTTTGCTGTACTGCCCACCAAATTTTTAAAAAGAGTTGCACAAGGACAGGCACCTCAGAGGAGCTAAAGATAGATAAATGTGGTGCTCGCACTTGGGCTGCTCTGTTTTTGCAAACATAATTGACACCAATTGTGTTTCCTTCTTTTTCTTGGTGTGGGCATGTTGGTTTAAGATATCCGTGACTGGACCAATGCTCGCAGTGCTGTGAAAATGTTCCTGCCCCATTCTCAAATTCTTGGGATTTTTGCATACATTCCCCACTTCAATGTTGAAGATAAACAGATGTAAATAAGTCTAACCCAAGTGATCTCAACGTGCTGTTATTTGATTTCCTTCTAAGGAAAAAAAAACTTCAAGATACCTTAAAAAAAAAAAAGTAATGGCACTCATTGTTAAATCATTAATTGTGGCTAATCACAATTTTGGGTTAATTTTCAATGACCAAACCCAATATCTGTTTACCGTCCGATCTTTTAAATACAGAAATCACTTGTCAATTAAAAAAAAAATAAATAAAATAGAGGTGTAGTAATGCTCTACATTTACTTCATTACATTTACACAACAAACATTTTTGATACATTTTACTTGTCAGAGTAGTTTTTAATAAAGCATACTTTTGACTTTGACTCAAGTATTTCTGTGAAGAAACAGTACTTTTACATTGTTACAATTTACGTGGTGCTTGCAACTTTAATTTATCAATAATTCCATGCACAATCTATTTTTATACTTTTTGTTTTTGACTTCCTCGTCCGGCACTATTGCTCCAATCCATTGTGATTAATGCAATAATGTTTGGCTACAATCTGGTGGAACTTAGATTTTTGAATATGTGCAACTCTTGTGAGAGGAACATCAAGCTGCATGGATATCGTTTTATTAGCCTTTAACATGCTTGTCCATTTTTTTTTCTGTCTCATTTGTGTCCTTGTTACTTGTCACCTTTAGTTTGAAGAAACTTGTGGTGCTCGGGACATCATTTTTGTCATGCCCTGTTTCATGAGTGTTTTTAAAATAATTCTGTTGCTCTATAATTTAAAAGCAATATTTAACTTTCATTAATTATTTTTTGATAAACTGTCACTTTTGTCAGATTCAAGTTTATTTCTGTGACCACTGTGGGTTTTCTTTCACTAAATGAGGATTACCAACAATTGTATCCACGTGTGTAAAATACAAAAAGGTATACTGGGAAAACTTTATTCACATGAAAAAAAACAGGAAAACCCTTTTACCAATGTACACAGCACATCAACAATTTGCTGCTTTTGTTAGGTTTGTACTTTTGTTTGTACTTAGGTAGGTTCTTGTTTTTCAAAAAAATTTGTCTGTACAACAATCGTTTATAATAATCTTTGTACATGTGCTGATGTAGCATTAATGTTTATCTCATGGGAGGCCACAGGGGACGCTTGTCCTGGTCCCTGTAATTGCGAGAACAGAATTCTTCAACCAACTAAAAACTTCTCAACATTTTATTAATACTGTTGATACATATTACAGTCTGAAGTTAATAAACAATTTAACAGTTTAACCTAAACTTTTTGGAGGAACATTTTTTGCAGTAAATATTTGTGATAAAACGTTCTTGCATAGTGCAGTTATCCACTACATTACACATCTTTGGCCAAGACTTCAAAAGAAGGTCATCCAGGAGGAATCAGCTGTTTAGAAGCGCTTTTAGCCTTTTTGAGATCCAGCAGGAGGAATTAACCACTTTGTGCAGCAAATGGTGTGGGCATCACGGGAACCTACTGGGATGTCCTGAAGGGCTCCGGACAGGGCGCTTTTCTCTTTGTTGGACTCTGCATCGTGATTCTCCCCCTCAAAGATGGGGCTTTTTGACCAGCAATGGTTGGTTCGAAAAATGTTAAAAATATACAGCCTCAGAAACGTGCCTCAGTATGGAGCTGCTCGTCAGTATGTGAAGAAAGAGTTTCTTAGATGGCGGGCGCACGTTTTTAACATGGATAAAAAAGGTCTTTTTTTGGAAGAGGACGTACTTCTTCAAGGACCGTATTTACAATCATCATGTTGGTGAGTGAACTTAAAGCATCAACAAGCCTGTGTGTGTGTACGTGCATGCGTGCGTGCCTACGTGCACCGTTGTAATCTTAGTCTCAAATATATATTGTATACAACGAGGGTAGTGAGTACCAATAAGAACTTGGGCGAGTGGAAGCACCAACTTAAACTTGCTTATCGGCCGAGTATTCGTGAGCTTAGCTTGCGAAGAACGAGACATGTTTGTGATCAAATCGCGGATGTTGAAGAAACATCTAACAATATATGACTAGGGCCGCGAGGACTTGGGAAATTTAACAAGTCTTATCTTAGTACCCAAACTGGTGCCGTGTCGTTCGTAAATTGTGTATCTTTTGTGCTCACTTTGTTTATTTGATTTCTTCTTGATTATCTGCAGCCTGTCAGCCGGTCCCAAGCCCAGATAAATCCAGAGTGTTGCGTCAGGAAGTGTGCAAAACATATGAGCGTTCATCATACGAATTCTACAACAGTTAGGTCATGGCCCGGGCTTCCTACACCCGCACCTGGAAATGTTAATCTACAAGGCATAGGCAGAAATTCAGATAATGTAGGTCAAAGACAAAAAAGAAGAAGAAAGCGGCTTAGTCTGAAGAAGAAGAAGAAGAGGAATGCACAAACCCTAAAGCGGTTTGTAGGAACTTTGAATGTAGGGAATATGACAGGAAAAGCAAAGGTTGATATATTGTGCATCCAAAAGAGCAAGTAGAAAGGGAGTAAGATTAGACATTTAGGTGCAGGGTTTAAATTATTTTATCATGGAATAGATGAGAAGATAAATGTAGTAGGGGTTATTTTAAAAGAAGAGCTGGCTAAGAATGTCTTGGAGGTGAAAAGAGTATCAGATCGAGTGAAGAGGGTGACATTTGAAATTGAGGGTATTGTGTATAATGTAATTAGCGGCTATGCCCCACTGGTAGGATGTGACCTCAAGCTGAAAGAGAAATTCTGAGGAACTAGACAAAGTAGTCCTGAGCATCCCAGAGCGAGAGAGTTGTGATTGGTGCAGATTTCAACGGACATGTTGGCAAAGGAAACAGGGGCGATGAAGAAGTGATGGGTAAGTACGGCATTTAGCAAAGGAAATTTGAGGGGCAGATGGTGGTGGACTTCGCAAAAAGGATGGAATTGGCAGTGGTCACTTATTTTCAGAAGAGAGTCGACCATAGAGAGTTGACCAGTGACCGACAAGAGCGGAGGAAGGAGCACACAGGTGGATTATATTTTGTGCAGACGGTGTAATCTGAAGGAGGTTACCGACTGTAAGGTTGTGGTGGGGGAGAGTGTAGCTCGACAGCGCAGGATGGTGGTGTGTAGGATGACTCTGGTAGTGGGTAGGAACATAGAAGACAAAAGTAGAGCAGAGACTCAGGTGGTGGATGTTGAGAAAGGAAGAATGTTGTGTGCCTTACGGAAAGATGTGAGACGGGCTCTAGATGGACAGGAAGAGCTCCCAGAAGACTGGAATACTACTGCCAAGGTATTCAGAGAGGCAGGCAGCAGAGTACTTGGGGTGTCTTCTGGTAGTAAAGAGGAGAAGGAAACCTGGTGGTGGAACCCCAAAAGACAAGAAGTCATCCAAGGTAAGAGATTAGCGGAAGAAGTGGGACATGGAGAGGACTGAAGAGAGGTGTAAGGAATACATTGAGATATGTCGGAAGGGCAAAGGTAGAGGTGAAGGCTAAACAAGAGGAATATGACAACATATACTCCAGGTTGGATACGAAAGAAGGAGAAAAGGAGCTCTACAGGTTGGCCAGACAGAGGGATATAGATGGGAAGGATGTGCAGCAAGTAAAGGTGATTAAAGATAGCGATGGAAATATGTTGAATGGTGTCAGTAGTGTACTAAGTAGATGGAAAGAGTACTTTGAGAAATTAATGAATGAAAAAATGGGAGAGAAGGTAGAGTCGAAGAGGCAAGCGTGAATGACCAGGAAGTGGCTTTGATGAGTAAGGGAGAAGTTAGAAAGGCACTGAACAAAATGAAACATGGAAAGACAGTTGGTCCTGATGACATACCAGTGGAAGTATGGAAGCAATTTGGTGTGGTTACTGTGGAGTTTTTGACCAATTTATTCAATAGAATACTCGCGGGAGAGAAGATTCTAAAAGAATGGAGGAAAAGTGAGCAAGTCCCCATTTTTAAGAACAAAGGCGATGTTCAGAACTGAAAACTATAGAGGAATAAAGATGAGCCACTCAATGAAGTTATGGGAAAGAGTAGTGGAGGTTAGACTCATAACAGAAGTAAGTATCTGCGAGCAACAGTATGGTTTCATGCCTACAAAGAGTACCACAGATGCACTATTTGCCTTGAGGATGCCCGTGGAAAAGTACAGAGAAGGTCACAAGGAGCTACATTGTATCTTTGTAGGCCTAGAGAAAGCCCATGACAGAGTACCAAGAGAGGAACTGTGGTACTGCATGTGCAAGTCTGGTGTGGCGGAGAAATATGTTAGATTAGTACAGGACATGTATGATGGCAGCAGAACAGCGATGAGATGTGCCGTTGGTGTGTCAGAAGAATTTAACATAGAGGTGGGACTGCATCAGGGTTCCGCGCTGAGCCCCTGTTTGCGGTAGTCATGGATAGGCTGACAGACGAGGTTAGACTGGATTCCCCTTGGACCGTGATGTTTGCAGATGATATTGCGATCTGCAGTGAAAGCAGGGAGGAGGAACCGTTAGAAAGATGGAAGTACGCACTGGAAAGTAGAGGAATGAAGATTAGCCAAAATATATGTGCGTGAATGAGAGGGGCGGAGGAGGAAGAGTAAAGATCCAGGGAGAAGAGATAGCGAAGGTGGACGACTTCAAATACTTGGGGTCAACAATACAGAGCAATGGAGAGTGTGGTAAGGAAGTGAAGAAACGGGTTCAAGTGGGTTGGAACAGTTGGCGGAAGGTGTCTGTTGTTCTATGCGACAGAAGAGTAGGATGAAGGATGAAGGGCAAAATTTATAAAACAGTTGGGAGGCCGGCCATGATGTACGGATTAGAGACGGTGGCACAGAAGAAACAGGAATCAGAATGTGAGGTAGCAGAAATGAAGACACTGAGGTTCTCGCTTGGTGTGAAGAGGTTGATAGGATTAGAAATGAGCTCATTAGAGGGACAGCCAAACTTGGATATTTTGGAGACAATGTGAGAGAGAGCAGACTTCGATGGTTTCGACATGTTCAGAGGCGAGAGAGTGAGCATATTGGTAGAAGGGTGCTGAGAATGGAGTTGCCAGGCAAGAGCGAGAGGAAGACCAAAGAAAAGGTTGATGGATGTTGTAAGGGAGGACATGAGGACAGTGGGTGTTAGACAAGAAGATGCACGAGATAGGCTTAGATGGAAAAAAATAACACGCTGTGGGGAACCCTAACGGGACAAGCCGAAAGAAAAAGTAAGAAGATTTTTAGGTTTACTTTTTCTCCTTTTTAATTTTTTTTATTTCTTTGTTTTCAAATACTTTTCATCATCTAAAGTACATGAAGTTACCTTGTGTATTAAATGTGTTACATAGATAAATTTGCTTTGGTCTGTAAATGGCAGAGAGCTTTCTTGGTTGTTAATGCAGTAAATAATTGTAAATTATTCATCATAAATTACTTATATAATATATTAGATCAGATTGCTTAACTTAAAACATTGATCACACATGGAATTTGCTTTGTTTTGTAACATAAGATGAAAGAAAATATTTCATCAATATAACCGGAACTGCAAGGACTACCAAGTTATCAATGTTCTTTAACCATAATCGTCTTGTGTTTTTGTTTTTAAATAAAGGACGAAGGTACAGTACTGTCCATCCATCTTCTACCACTTATCAGAGGCAGGGTTTCCAGTGGCAGTCACTTTCACAAGGATCCTCAGACTTTCCTTTACCCACCCACTTCATCCAGGTAATCCGAGTGGATCCGGAGGCATTT